>NW_027251237.1:0-57831 GCF_044704955.1 Pristiophorus japonicus | reverse complement strand
CGCTGCCTAAACTTGCAAAACAGGCGTAAGTGGCCGGACATGCCCCTTTTGAAAAAAAAAATCTGTTCTAAAATGGAACTAGTCTAACTCACTGGAACTGGAGCAAACTAAATGCCGAGAATTGCAATTTCTAAGATGCTCCATTCTAAACTAGTTGCTCCAAAAACAATAAGAGCAACTCAGGCCGAAACTTGACCCCATAGGAACAGGAATAGGCCATTCAGCCCCTCAAACCTGTTTTGTTATTTAATTAGATCATGGCTGATCTGCATCTTAACTCCATCTTGGTTCTTTAACCCTCAATATGATTGATGGACTTTTGTTAGGCAATCTCAGTATTGACATTTTCAACTGACCTCGCGTAAACAGCTTTTTGTGGTAGAGAGTTCCAAATTTCCAATATCCTTTGTGTGAAGAAGTGTTTCCTGACATCACCCCTGAACGGTCTAGCTTGAAGGTTAAGGCTTAGCCACCTAACCTACTGATACTGGGAGATTCTGGTTCATACTGAATATACTAATCCATACACACGTGTGCAAATATTTCTGAAATCAGTTTATGGCTTGTTGGTTTATGGGCATACTACCTCTTTTGCTGCAACTTAGAGCATCTGAGCAATATTTCACAAGTTCTTCATCAATAGGCTGTACAAAGTGTGCCTCGTGTTCTCCCAACTTGATCCGAAGCATGCTGCTGGGATATCATTTATTCCAAAAGATTTCTTACAGGCTGCACACCAACTGCGCCAAGGAGATGATTTTCTAACCTCTGATCTGTATGGGAGGTCATCATCGGAGACGGAGCGGGGAGATCAAGGAGGCCTACAAGAGGCCCAACGTCAGTGAGCAAGAGTCGGGAGTTCGTCGTCGGAGGCGGAGTGGGGAGATCAAAGAGGCCTACAAGAGGCCCAACGTCGGTAAGCAGAGTCGGGAGTTCGTCGTCGGAGGCGGAGCGGGGAGATCAAAGAGGCCTACAAGAGGCCCAACATCGGTGAGCAGAGTCGGGAGTTCGTCATCGGAGGCCAGCTGGTGCAGCTGCAGCGGAGAGGCAAAAAAGTAGAAAGAAATCGAAAGGTGACATCACAGCCAAGGGGGTAAGTGATTGGTAAGTAGTTTTCTTTTTCTTTTCTTTATCAGTAAGTAACCTTTTTAGCATTGTTGTTGCCGCCAAATTAAGTTTATCTAGGGGTTAAGTCATGGCAAGAGAGCTCGGACACGTGTTATGCTCCTCCTGTATTATGTGGGAAGTCAAGGACGCTTCCGGTGTCCCTGACGACTAAGTGTGCAAGAAATGCATCCGCCTGCAGCTCCTGATGGACCGCATTGGAGCTGTGGGTGGATTTACTCTGGAGCACCCATGATGCTGAGAATGACGTGAATAGCACATTTAGTGCATTGGTCTTACCGCAGGTAAAAGGTACACAGCCAGATAGGGAATGGGTGACCAACAGGAAGAGCAGTGCAAGGAAGGTAGTGCAGAGGTCCCCTGCGGTCATCCCCCTGCAAAACAGATACACCGCTTTGGGTACTGTTGGAGGGGGGATGACGCATCAGGGGAGGGCAGCAGCAACCAAGTTCATGGCACCGTGGGTGGCTCTGCTGCACAGGAGGGCAGGAAAAAGAGTAGGAGAGCTATAGTGATCGGGGATTCAATTGTAAGGGTAATAAATAGACATTCCTGCGGCCGCAATCGAGACTCCAGGGTGGTATGTTGCCTCACTGGTGCAAGGGTCAAGGATGCCTTGGAGCGGGTGCAGGGCATTCTGAAAAGGGAGGGTGAACAGCCAGTTGTCATAGTGCATATATAGGTACCAACGATATCGGTAAAAAACGGGATGAGGTCCAACAAGACGAAGTTAGGGAGCTAGGAGCTAAAAGTAGGAGCTCAAAAGTAGTAATCTCAGGATTGCTACCAGTGCCACGTACTAGTCAGAGTAGGAATTGCAGGATAACTCAGATGAATACGTGGCTTGAGGAGTGGTGCAGAAGGAAGGGATTCAAATTCCTGGGACATTGGAACCGGTTCTGGGGGAGGTGGGACCAGTACAAACCGGACGGTCTGCACCTAGGCAGGACCGGAACCAATGTCCTGAGGGGAGTGTTTGCTAGTGCTGTTGGGGAGGAGTTAAACTAATATGGCAGGGGGATGGGAACCTATGCAGGGAGACAGAAGGAAGTAGAATGGGGGCAGAAGCAAAAGACAGAAAGAAGAAAAGTAAAAGTGGAGGGCAGAGAAACCCAAGACAAAAAGCAAAAAGGGCCACATGACAGCAAAATTCTAAAAGGGGCAAAATGTGTTAGAAAGACAAACCTGAAAAGCTCTGTGCCTCAATGCGAGGAGTATTCGTAATAAGTTGGATGATTTAACTGCGCAGATAGCAGTTAACGGGTATGATGTAATTAGCATCACAGAGACATGGCTCCAGGGTGACCAAGGCTGGGAACTCAACATCCAGAGGTATTCAACATTTAGGAAGGATAGACAGAAAGGAAAAGGAGGCAGGGTGGCATTGCTGGTTAAAGAGGAAATTAATGCAAGAAAGGACATTACCTTGGATGATGTGGAATTGGTATGGTGGAGCTACGGAATACCAAAGGGCAGAAAACGCTAGTGGGAGTTGTGTACAGACCACCAAACAGTACTAGTGAGGTTGGGGACAGCATCAAACAAGAAATTAGGGATGCATGCAATAAGGGTCCAGCAGTTATCATGGGTGACTTTAATCTACATATTGATTGGGCTAACCAAACTGGTAGCAATGCGGTGGAGGAAGATTTCCTGGATTATATTAGGGATGGTTTTCTAGACCAATATGTCGAGGAACCAACTAGAGAGCTGGCCATACTAGAGTGGGTGATGTGTAATGAGAAAGGACTAATTAACAATCTTGTTGTGCGAGGCCCCATGGGGAAGAGTGACCATAACATGGTAGAATTCTTTATTAAGATGGAGAGTAACAGTTAATTCAGAAACTAGGGACCTGAACTTAAAGAAAGGTAACTTCGATGACATGAGATGTGAATTGGCGAGAATAGACTGGCAAAGGATACTTAAAGGGTTGATGGTGGATAGGCAATGGCAAACATTTAAAGATCACATCGCTGAATTTCAGCCACTGTACATCGCTGTCTGGAGTAAAAATAAAACGGGGAAGGTGGCTCAACCGTGGCTAACAAGGGAAATTAAGGATAGTGTTAAATCTAAGGAAGAGGCATATAAATTGGCCAGAAAAAGCAGCAAACCTGAGGACTGGGAGAAATTTAGAATTCAGCAGAGGACGAAAAAGGGTTTAATTAAGAGGGGGAAAAGAGAGTACGAGAAGCAGCTTGCCGGGAACATAAAAACTGACTGCAAAAGCTTCTATAGATATGTGAAGAGAAAAAGATGAGTGAAGACAAACGTAGGTCCCTTGCAGTCGAATTCGGGTGAATTTATAATGGGGAACAAAGAAATGGCAGACCAACTGAACAAATACTTTGGTTCTGTCTTCACAAAGGAAGACACAAATAATCTTCCAGAAGTACTAGGGGACCGAGGGTCTAGTGAGAAGTAGGAACTGAAGGATATCCTTATTAGGCAGGAAATTGTGTTAGGGAAATTGATGGGATTGAAGGTCGATAAGTACCCGGGGCCTGATAGTCTGCATCCCAGAGTACTTAAGGAAGTGGCCCTAGAAATAGTGGATGCATTGGTGATCATTTTCCAACAGTCTATCGACTCTGGATCAGTTCCTATGGACTCGAGGGTAGCTAAGGTAACACCACTTTTTAAAAAGGTAGGGAGAGAGAAAACGGGTAATTATAGACTGGTTAGCCTGACATCAGTAGTGGGGAAATGTTGGAATCAATTATTAAGGATGAAATAGCAGCGCATTTGGAAAGCAGTGACAGGATCGGTCCAAGTCAGCATGGATTTATGAACGGGAAATCATGCTTGACAAATCTTCTAGAATCTTTTGAGGATGTAACTAGTAGAGTGGACAAGGGAGAACCAGTGGATGTGGTGTATTTGGACTTTCAAAAGGCTTTTGACAAGGTCCCACACACGAGATTTGTGTGCAAAATCAAAGCACATGGTATTGGGGGTAATGTACTGATGTGGATAGAGAACTGATTGGCAGACAGGAAGCAGAGTGTCGGGATAAACGGGTCCTTTTCAGAATGGCAGGCAGTGACTAGTGGAGTGCCGCAGGGCTCAGTGATAGTACTCCAGCTCTTTATAATATACATCAATGATTTAGATGAAGGAATTGAGTGTAATATTTCCAAGTTTGCAGATGACACTAAACTGGGTGGCGGTGTGAGCTGTAAGGAGGACGCTCAGAGGCTGCAGGGTGACTTGGACAGGTTAGGTGAGTGGGCAAATGCATGGCTGATGCAGTATAATGTGGATAAATGTGAGGTTATCCACTTTGGGGGGCAAAAATGCGAAGACAGATTATCTGAATGGCGGCAGATTAAGAAACATGGAAACATAAAAAATAGGTGGAGGAGTAGTCCATCCGGCCCTTCGAGCCTACACCACCATTCAAATAAGATCATGGCTGATCATTCCTTCAGTACCCCGTTCCTGCTTTCTCTCCATACCCCTTAATCCCTTTAGCTGCAAGGGCCATATCCAACTCCCTCTTGAATATATCTAATGAACTGGCATCAACAACTCTCTGCGGTAGGGAATTCCACAAGTTAACAACTCTGAGTGAAGAAGTTCCTCCTCATCTCAGTCCTAAATGGCTTACCCCTTATCCTAAGACTATGTCACCTGGTTCTGGACTTCGCCAATATCGGGAACATTCTTCCTGCATCTAACCTGTTCAGTCCCATCAGAATTTTATATGTTTCTAAGTGATCCCCTCTCATCATTCTAATCTCCAGTGAATACAGGCCCAGTCGATCCAGTCTCTCCTCATATGTCAGTCCTGCCATCGCAGGAATCAGTCTGGTGAACCTTCACTGCACTCCCTCAATAGCAAGAACGTCCTTCCTCAGATTAGGAGACCAAAACTGAACACAATATTCCAGGTGGGGCCTCACCAAGGCCCTGTACAACTGCAGTAAGACTTCCCTGCTCCTATGCTCAAATCCCCTTGCTATGAAGGCCAACATACCATTTGCCTTCTTCACCGCCTGCTGTACCTGCATGCCAACCTTTCAATGACTGATGGATCATGACACCCAGGTCTCGCTGTACCTCCCCTTTTCCTAATCTGCCGCCATTCAGATAATATTCTGCCTTCGTGTTTTTGCCCCCAAAGTGGATAACCTCACATTTATCCACATTATACTGCATCTGCCATGTATTTGCCCACTCGCCTAACCTGTCCAAATCACCATGCAGCCTCTTAGCTTCCTCCTCACAGCTCACACCGCCACCCAGTTTAGTGCCATCTGCAAAATTGCGAGATATTACACTCAATTCCATCATCCAAATCATTAATATATATTGTAAAGAGCTGGGGTCCCAGCACTGAGCCCTGCGGTACTCCACTAGTCATTGCCTGCCATTCTGAAACGGACCAGTTAGTCCCGACTCTCAGCTTCCTGTCTGCCAACCAGTTCGCTATCCACGTCAGTACATTACCCCCAATACCATGCACTTTGATTTTGCACACCAATCTCGTGTGTGGGACCTTGTCAAAAGCCTTTTGAAAGTCCATCCTTAATCATCCTTAATGATTGATTCCAACATTTTCCCCACTACTGATGTCAGGTAAACTGGTCTATAATTACCCGTTTTCTCTCTCCCTCCTTTTGTAAAAAGTGGTGTTACATTAGCTACCCTCCAGTCCATAGAAACTGATCCAGAGTTGATAGACTGTTGGAAAATGATCACCAATGCATCCACTATTTCTCGGGCCACTTCCTTAAGAGCTCTGGGATGTCGACCATCAGGCCCTGGGGATTTATCGGCTTTCAATCCCATCAATTTCCCTAACACAATTTCCTGCCTAATAAGGATATCGTTCAGTTTCTCCTTCTCACTAGACCTTTGGACCCCTAGTACATCCGGAACTTTATCTGTGTCTTCCTTTGTGAAGACAGAACCAAAGTACTTGCTGAATTGGTCTGCCATTTCTTTGTTCCCCATTATAAATTCACCCGAATTCGACTGCAAGGGACCTATGTTTCTCTTAACTAATCTTTTTCTCTTCACATATCTATAGAAGCTTTTGCAGTCATTTTGTGTGTTTCCGGCAAGCTTCCTCTCATACTCTATTTTCCCCCTCTTAATTAAACCCTTTGTCCTCCTCTGCTGTATTCTAAATTTCTCCCAGTCCTCCGGCTTGCTACTTTTTCTGGCTAATTTGTATGCCTCTTCCTTGGATTTAACACTGTTCTTAATTTCCCTTGTTAGTCACAGTTGAGCCACCTTCCCCGCTTTATTTTTAATCCAGACAGGGATGTACAATTGTTGTTAAGTTCGTCCATATGATCTTTAAAGGTTTGCCATTGCCTATCCACCGCCAACCCTTTAAGTATCATTTGCCAGTCTAATCTAGCCAATTCGCGCCTCATATCATCAGTTACCTTTCCTTAAGTTCAGGACCCTAGTTTCTGAATTAACTTTGTCACTCTCCATCTTAATAAAGAAGGGGAGGTGCAACGAGACCTGGTGTCCTGGTTCATCAGTCATTGAAAGTTGGCATACAGGTACAGCAGGCGGTGAAAAAGGCAAATGGTATGTTGGCCTTCATAGCTAGGGGGTTTGAGTAGAGGAGCAGGGAGGTCTTACTGCAGTTCTACAGGGCCTTGGTGAGGCCTCACCTGGAATAGTGTGTTCAGTTTTGGTCTCCTAATCTGAGGAAGGACATTCTTGCTATTGAGAGTGTGCAGCGAAGGTTCACCAGGCTGATTCCCGGGATGGCTGGACTGACATGAGGAGAGAATGGATCAACTGGGCCTTTATACATTGGAGTTTAGAAGGACGAGAAGGGATCTCATAGAAACATATAAGATTCTGATGGGATAGGACAGGTTAGATGCGGGTAGAATGTTCCCGATGTTGGGGAAGTCCAGAACCAGGGGACACAGTCTTAGGGTAAGGGGTATGCCATTTAGGACTGAGATGAGGAGAAACTTCTTCACTCAGACAGTTGTTAACCTGTGGAATTCCCTGCCACAGAGAGTTGTTGATGCCAGTTCATTGGATATATTCAAGAGAGAGATAGATGTGGCCCTTACGGCTAAGGGGATCAATGGGTATGGAGAGAAAGCAGGAAAGTGGTACTGAGGGAATGATCAGCCATGTTCTTATTGAATGGTGGTGCAGGCTCGAAGGGCCGAATGGCCTACTCCTGCATCTATTTTCTATGTTTCTATGAAATTCAGGCAGCATACTTGCAGACAGTCATGTTGATATGACAAGACCTCCGCCACCTCCAGGCCAGATCCAAGGTCGTCCCATCCTCGGTCATTGAACTACAGTACGCAAACGACGTTTGCGTCTGCACGCACGGAGGCTGAACTCCAAGCCATCGTCAACACCTTCACCGAGTCGTATGAGAGTATAGGCCTTACACTAAACATCTGTAAGACAAAGGTCCTCAACCAACCTGATCCTGTCCACAGCACTGCCCCCCCAATTATCAAAATCTACGACGAGGCCTTGGACAACGTGGATCATTTTCCATACCTTGGGAGCCCACTGTCAGCAAGAGCAGACATTGACGACGAGGTCCAATACCGCCTTCAATGAGCCAGCGCAGCCTTCGGTCGCCTGAGGAACAGTGTTTGAAGACCAGGACCTCAAATCCGGCACCAAACTTATAGTCTACAGGGCGGTAGTGATACCCGCCCTCCTATATGGCTGAGAGACGTGGACTATATACAACAGACACCTCAAAACACTGGAGAAGTACCACCAACGATGCCTCCACAAGATCCTGCAAATCCATTGACAGGATAGACGCACCATCAGTGTTTTCGCTCAGGCCAGCATCGATGCATTGACCACGCTCGATCAGCTCCATTGGGCGTGCCACATAGTCCACATGCCCGACACGAGGTTCCCAAAGCAAGTGCTCTACTTGGAGCTTCGACACTGCAAGCAAGGCCCAGAGGAAACGCTTCAAGGACACCCTCAAAGCCTCTGTGACAAAGTGCAACATCCCCACCAACACCTGAGAATCCCTAGCCCAAGACCTCTCAAAATGGAGGAAGAGCATCCGGGAGGGCGCTGAGCACCTCGAGTCCCATCGCAGAGAACAAGCAGAAACCAAGCGTAGACAGCTGAAGGAACATGTGTAAACCCAGGCTCCCCGACTACCAATTCCTTCAACCACTGTGACAGAGACTGTCGGTCCCGCATTGGACTCCTCAGTCACCTGTGAACTCACTTTTAGAGTGGAAGCAAGTTATTCTCAACTCCGAGGGACTGCCTATGATGATGAGGAATATGACAATAGTTCCTCTCATTTCACAAAATGCTGAATATTCTGCTGCACAACAATCCTATTAGCACTGCTGAAGATAGCAAGTCACTGCTCAGGCACAGGTGGGTGCTGAGCTCCTGTTGTTTTTTCTACCCGATTTGGCAAAAGGCTTCTGAAGCCATGTCTATTACAAGAGGAGCCATGTGTTCTTCGTGTGGTACACAACAAGTCAACTTCATCCAAGGCCGCATGCTAGCTTCAAGTCTCTATTATTTCTTGCACAGTTCTATCAACTCCATCAGATCCTCAAGCAGAGGATTTCCTAAAAAGTGAAATCTTTAAATTCTTTGTCTGCAGATCTACTTTTTAAAAAAAACATTCATTCATCGGATGTAGGCATCACTGGTAAGGCCAGCATTTATTGCCCATCCCCAAATCGCTCGAGAAGATGATGGTGAGCTGCCGCCTTGAACCACCGGTGAAGGTACTCCGCCAGTGCTGGTAGGGAGGGAGTTCCAGGATTTTGATCCAGCGACAATGAAGGAACAGCAAAATATTTCCTAGTCAGGATGGTCTGCGACTTGGAGGGGAACTTGGAGGTGGTGGCAATCCCATGCACCTGCTACCTTCTAGGTGGTAGTGGTCGCGGGTTTGGAAGGTGATGCCAAAGAAGCTGATAGAGAATTCAAACAGGCTGCAAAGTTGAGAAAACACAGACCCCTGCCTACGTGAGAGTTATCACATTGCGTTGAACTATAACTCACGCTTAACATTTCAGGACTTTTGGCAGCGAGCCAATTATGGGCTAATAACATATCAATTGAGCCAATAAGGTCAAAGGGGGTGAGGTCACGATTGTAAATTGATCCAGGATAAGTACAGCCATTTTTTGCCATGTGTTTCAGAAGGACAAAGGACCTGGCATAGCGGTTTGTTGCAGCTGCCAGAATAAAGTTATGTTAAATTATCACCAGAGTTCGCATCTCATTGAAAATTAAGAGATCTAACAATTTTGGCGTCACGAACAGGATCGCTGAGGGAAGAAACTGAATTTTGGACATCGGACCTACATACTGAGGTAAGGACTCCTCTTTATAAAAGTCCTTGGTCAATTGTCTAAATTCACCTCCCCTTCTACGCGATTCCGAAAGCCTTTGGTTTGCAAACCCTCCGGTTGGTAATCGGCTCGAGATCCCATAGACGTCTAAACTTCGGCGGTGTGTTAGTTAATTCATCACCGACCCATTGATCGGCTGGAAAGCCTATGACTCGAGACCCCAGTAAAGAAATCAGTACAACGGCAGCAGAAGATAAGAGCAAAGAATTGCCTACAACTGTCAAAGACGGGCGGGTACCACCTGAGGTTTCGACAGACGAAATCCTCGAACAGTTGAAAGAATACATAGAGCAACAATTCGACTTATCTAAAACCTGTATCAAGATTGAACAAAAGTATGGAACCTCCAAAGGACAATGGTCCTTGGACAAGATCGAGAGAGTCTGGGGAAAAACAACCCGTATGAAAAATAAAGAGCGAACCAAATGGTCCTTAGCTGTTATGGGGCAGATCAGACAGCGGAATGAAATTATAACACGTTCCCAACATGATAGGGACCTGACCAGTACAAAAGGACCAATTGCAAGCGGTTTGTGAACAAATGAGACAGAAAAAGCTTGAACTTGAAAAGTTGGAAGCGGAAGTTAAAGATCTTAACGGTGAAATTAAAGAATGGAAAAAATCATTAGGTCAAAAGACAGTAATAGGAAAAGGAAAATGTATTGGTCAATTCCCAGGGTACCCATGTTTGGATAAATTAAAAGTGCAAACCCGAAGACACGACCAAGGAATAGATACGGATTCTGAGTCCTCCGACGATACAGGGTCGGAGGAAGAAGAATTAGGGGTGCGTTTTGTCCCGTTTTAAAAAAAAGACGAGTTGTAGTCAAATCAAGAGACTGCGGATGAGGGCGGAACCAAAAAAACGAAGAAAAGTATGAAAAATATTTAGTTCATGATCCAGCAGACCCAGAGAAAATTGATAAATGGTCCAAGGAGTTGCCCAATCCAAAGAAAGAGGGAGTGAAAACATGGGACCAATTGGACCGCTGTTGAAATATATATCAACTTCATTCCCGGGATGGAGTGCAAATTTTGACCATAATGGTGCCAAAAACACAAGGAAGGAAATTATACGACAAAGGTAAAAGGAGCTTTGGGGCAGAATGAGCAAGAATTAGAACGTAGGACGGGATGCGATTAAACATTGGCTGCAAGCCTTCAGTCCAGCTAAGACAGACTGGGGAAAAATTGCAGCCTGCCAACAGAAAGGAACAGAGGAGGTCCTGGAGTATGACGAGCAGTTTAGATGCACGTGGCTGGAACATTCGGGTATGAATAATACGGATGAGGAAATGGATAAACAAGAGTTTGGACCCCTGAAAGCAGCTTTCGTGGCAGGTCTAAAGCCAGAACTGTCCAAAATGCTTAAAGTAGTGTTACCAGACTGGGAAGGTACAGGAACTACCTTTGCAGCATTGGTGGATTGATGTAACCAATTAGACAGGGATATGGGAGCTAAAGTCCGAGCTGTGCAGGCTATGCGATGGAAATCCCAGGATTCCGATAAACAGTCATTCGGAAAATTACCCGGAAAATGTCATTATTGTGGGAAAGAAGGTCACTGGGCCAAGACGTGTAGGGCAAAACAGCAAGGTCATGGCCGGGGAAGAGGACGCAGCCAGGGATACAATTCAGCCGATACACCAGGCTTGTCACAAGATAACGACCTCATAGAAGCATTTAAGCGACTGACAATACAACAACAGAAAGAGTTACTTGGGATAGCAAAAAACGATTAGAGCCCGCCCTGGCCCCCCTCCTCGCACTAATACAACAGAGGGGAGATGGGCTATATATAACTGAGGGTGGGCGATAAGGATGTGGACTGTCTTTTAGCCACAGGGGCGCAATTAACATGCTTACCCCTAAAATATGGAGACTTTTTGCCGTTGGATGGTAGGGCACGTTCAGCCCATGGAGTTGGGAGCCATAAAATGGAAATTAAAAGGACAACACCAGTACTTATAGGGCTGGGTCCACATGAACTAACCACGCCGGTCTGGATGGGCCTAGTAGATCAACCCCTTTTGGGAATGGACATTCTAATCCAAGTCGATTCATCGTTGTATTTCGAGGATGGTCGGGTGACATGGTCAATTAGAACTTTGAAGAAAGAATTGAAGGAACACCAGATATGGGCTAAAGATAAGAACGATTGTGGCCTACTCCAGATGGAGCCTGCATCATTTACCGGGACCAAGCCTCCATGCACTAAACAGTATCCCATCAGTCCAACTGCCATCGTGGGAATCTTACCGGTTATTCAGCAATTGGAGAAACAACGGGTGCTTATTAAAACGCATAGCTCCTCCAATAGCCCCGTGTGGCTGGTACAGAAATCTAATGAGACTTGGCGTTTGACTGTCGATTATAGGAAAGCTAACCAGTGTATTGATCAAAAAGCTCCTTTGGTCGCAGATCCCTCCACCATTTTTAATGCCCTCAAACCGGAACATAAATATTTCTCGGTTATAGATATGGCCAACGGATTTTGGTCGGTGCCTCTGGCACCGGAGGTTCGACAGTGGTTTGCTTTCACTGTCCAAGGACAACAGTATACTTGGACCCAGTTACCGCAGGGTTTCCACAACAGCCCTACGGTATTCCACATGGCTTTACAAAGCCATTTGCGAGAATTACCTCCCCTGTCATCCACAGTCATCCAATATGTAGACGATATCCTACTAGCTTCAAACATGGAAGAACAGCATGAACAAGATCTACGAGCTCTGCTGGACCACCTTTGGCTGAAAGGACATAAAGCCAGCATCGACAAAGCACAAATATCCCAAGAAGAGGTTGTATACCTGGGACAAAAGATTTCACAAGCAAAGAGAACTGCAGCCATTCGGGCTGCTAAAAAACCCACCACTATTCAGGAACTAAGGTCCTTTTTGGGATTGTGTAACTTTAACAGAAATTGGATTGACTCCTTCACACAGCTTGCTCAGCCATTGAATGATATTTTAAAGGGGAAATGTGCCTCTAAAGAAGCCATCACCCTCACTAAGGAACAGCAAGAGGCCTTCCTGAGTTTGAAAAAGGCTTTGTGTTCGGCACCGGCTCTGGGAATCCCCGACAGTGGTAAGCCATTTACCCTGTTTGTCCATGAGAAAGAAGGATATATGACAGCTATACTGACACAAGAACATGGGGATCGGCAAAGACCTATTGGCTATTATTCGGCAAAACTGGATGCGGTAGCCCTCGGATGGGGAAGTTGCCTTAGGGCCATGGAAGCTACATGTCGAGCGGTAATGATCACTGCGGGTCTGGTCCTCGACCAAAAGCTGATTGTCAAGTGTCCCCACACCGTACACGCTTTGCTGTCTATGAATAGAATGTCTCAGGTGACGGCAGCTAGATTGACTCGCTGGACAGCAGTTTTGGAAGCTCCTAATCTCCATATCATCCGGGCCAGCCCGGTTAATTCCGCAACTAGGCTCCCGATGTCAGAATTGAGGGAGCAAGAGGGGGGAGAATGTGAAGAGCATGACTGCGTGGAGATTTTAAAAGAAACAGAAGAAGCAGCCTTTGCAGCAGAGGAGCCTCTGCACAACCCAGACCTCATCCTGTTTACAGATGGTTCCTCCTTTGTGGACAATGGTACCAGAAAAGCAGGATGGGCAGTTACAACCTTATATGAGGTAGTGGCAAAAGGATGTTTACCCTCAGGAACGTCAGCACAACAGGCCGGGTTATGGGCCCTGTCGAAAGCATGTCAAATAGCAGAAGGACAGACAGCTAATGTCTACACAGATTCACGTTATGCTTTTGGAGTCGCTCACGACTTTAGTCTGTTATGGCGGAAAAGAAGATTCCTCACTGCTGCTGGTACACCTATCCGAAATGGAAAAGTCGTCCGAGACTTGCTAGAGGCCATACAGTTACCTCAGGAAGTGTCCATCCTGACGTGTAAGGCCCATACCAAGGAAAATACCACGGAAGCACAGGGAAATGCCCTAGCCGACCAGGCAGCTAAAGATGCCGCCTCACAGGGCGCTCCCCCAGAAGAACCATCACAGATGTGCAGATTGAAAGCACTCAGGACTCTGACACGAGACCTTCAAACAATGCAAGGCGAGTGCTCCAGAGAGGGAAAAATGGACATGGATTGAAGCAGGAATTAAGCTATGCGAAGATGGTGTCTGGAGACAAAGAGTTACCGACAAGCCAGTCGCGCCACCAGCGCTTATGCCTTTTTTAGCCCAACAGATCCACTCATGGGGACACTTGGCCTCACAACAGATGACGGCACGGTTCCAGAAAAGCTGGTGGGGTCGGGGATTTAAAAAACATGACCAGCTGGTAGCAGACCGTTGTGTGGTCTGCCAGAAAAATAATTCTGGACCCATCACGGTAATGCCCCAATTGAGGCCTCCTGCCGGACCATTCCAGCATCTGCAGGTTGATTATATATCTCTCCCTCCATGCCAAGGATACACTAACATTCTTGTCATGGTCAACAGATTCTCTAGGTGGGTAGAAGCTGTCCCAACTAAAAGAGCCACAGCCGATCACATTGCAAAGGTCTTGTGTAAGGATTACATTCCCCGATGGGGAGTCCCGAGTAACACTGACTCAGATCAGGGAACACACTTCACAGGTGCTGTCTGCCAAGAAGTCTGTCGGTTACGGAACATTACATGGGATTTACATTGTCCTTATCACCCACAATCATCAGGACAAGTAGAGCGAATGAATTGAACTCTGAAACAACAGCTTGCCAAATATCACCAAGAAGGAACACCATGGCCCCAGGTGCTATGTAGCATTAGGGCAACCCCAAACAGAACTACAGGTCTAAGCCCATTTGAAATTATAACAGGAAAGCCCATGTCGCTGCCAGGAACTATTGATCTACGGAAAGCTGATGTTCACTTATTGAGTGACACTCTGTTATCATACTGTCAGGACCTAACCAATGCTATTAGTCCTGTTTCCCGACAGGTATCGGCAGCTTGGGGTAATCCACCCGAAGGAGGACACGACATAATCCCGGGAGTCTGGGTTTGTGTGAAAAAGTTACATAAAGAACCTTTGGGTGCCAAGTGGGAGGGACCTTACCAAATGTTATTGACCACCCAGGCAGCTGTTAAAGTCCAAGGAAAGAAAGCCTGGATTCACGCCTCACACGTTAAACGAGCACCCGTAACTGAAGCTGAAATCTGATAAGGACAATTACTTTTTGTCAAAATGTATAAATTTACTGTACGACTGACTGCAGGTATTCTAGGCATTTGCCTACTTCTTACTAGCCGACCCTCTGCACCAAAGGGAAATAGTAGAGTATCCAGGGAATTACATGTAAATACTTTTTTTTATATATGTCATACATTTATGCCAAACAAGGTAACATTTCCAGTTGTTGGGTGTGTGCGCATATTCCTATTCACTCAAAGGGAGGGATTCCCTTGAGGCCAATTCCCTTGAATATCTCGGAAATGGCTGAGTGGATAATTAATCAAAACAAAACAGGCAATGCGTTTCAGGATACGGAAAACTGGGCACGTAAATGGAAGTCAGCAGGTTACAATCTGACTACCTTTGAAGGGGGATACCAACTGTGCTACAATAATTCCAAATGGCCCCCATTTTTTATCATCACTAATACAACAGGGGTAGGAAGACCGGGTGAAATCGGTCTGTCTGATTAGAAATATCAAAGGAGGCCAAAATATGGGGTATAGTAACTGCTCCCAGAATTATAATATAATCAAGCCATGGAACCGTCCAAACTGGGCTTATGTGGGAATTCTTAACGTAACAGGGGTTCTGAATAAAACAGATGGAAAAGCCTGGACAGGCCCCGGAGTGTTGCTGACAAAAGAAACAGCTAACATTCATTATAATGGCAGCTTATAATGGCACCTATTGGGTGTGTGGCCACAAGGCCTACCCTTGGCTGCCCCAGAATTGGACGGGATCCTGCTATTTAGCCCACATTGTGCCATATATGTATCATATAAAGTCACTGTCGGAACATCTACACAGTCCTGAAAGAGCTATCACAGAAACAGAGAGACTCTTTGCCATTCTGATCCCCGGGGTATGGGACCGCCAGACTGGCAAAGGAATCCATTAACATGGCATCCGTTGTGGAACGGGTAGCCAATGATACCTCAGAGGCCCTAGTTAAAATCAATGCAGAAATGGTAGCAATCCGCACAGTAGCCCTACAGAATAGACTGGCTCTTGACTACATCCTGGCTGAAAAGGGAGGTACTTGCGCCCTACTCGGAACTGAGTGTTGCACATATATCCCAGATAGCTCCGAAGAAATTACCCACTTAGCGAAGCATATCCAAAAGGAAGTAGAAAAACTTAAGCAACCCCCATCATTCACTTTGTGGAGCGGAGCCACTGAATGACTAAGTTCAATAGGAACTTCATTGGTGGAAGGTTTAATTCTATTCGTTGTAATTATTTTACTTTTATATTGTTTGTTTATGTTGATTAAATGTTGTTGCAACCAGGCAGCTGTAGCTGCTGTCCCGCAGGTGAGACACCTTGCAGGTCCCAGCAGACCGTCTGTACATGGCACAGGGGTATGTTATGCTTAAGGGAAGGTTGTTTACTGGTTGAATTAAGATATTGATTTGGATTAAAATTGGAATGAGGTTAATTAACCTACTAAAACCAGACTTCCATTGTGGCCACGATGGAATTCGGGTTGATCTAAATTTGTGTGGAAGCTACTAGTCCGGACATGTGGCGAAACACAATAAATTTTAGAAGGAAACTCTATTAACATGTATGAAATTATTTTGTAGAATGTTTAACCTGTGATACCTGATGTTTTATGATTCAGTTTGTGAAAGAATCAAGGGGGGGATTGATAGAGAATTCAAACAGGCTGCAAAGTTGAGAAAACACAGACCCCTGCCTACGTGAGAGTTAGCACATTGCATTGAGCTATAACTCACGCTTGACATTTCAGAACTTTTGGCAGCGAGCCAATTATGGGCTAACAACATATTAATTGAGCCAATAAGGTCAAAGGGGGCGAGGTCACGATTGTAAATTGATCCAGGATAAGAAGCGCCATTTTTTGCCATGTGTTTCAGAAGGACAAAGGACCTGGCATAAAGCCAGAAGTTTGTTGCAGCTGCCAGAATAAAGTTTATGTTAAACTATCACCGGAGTTCGCATCTCATTAAAAATTAAGAGATTTAACAGAAGCCTCGGTGAGTTGCTACAGTCCATCTTGTAGATGGTCTACACTGCAGCCACGGTGCACCAGTGGTGGAGGGAGTGAATGTTTAAGGTGTTGGATGCGGTGCCCATCAAGTGGGCTGCTTGGTCCTGGATGGTGTCGAGCTTCTGGAGTGTTATTTCAGCTCTACTCATCCAGGTAAGTGGAGAGTATTCCATCACATTCCTGACTTGTACTTTGTAGATAGTGGAAAGGAGGTGAGACACTCACTGCAGAATACCCATCTTTGACCTGCTCTTTTAGCCATAGTAGCTGGTGCAGTTAAGTTTCTGGTCAATGGTGACCCCTCAAGATATTGGTGGTGGGGGATTCGGCAATGGTAATGTCACTGAACATCAAGGGGAGAGTAATTAGACTCTCTTGTTGGAAGTAGTCAGCCCCTGGCACTTGTGTGGCGCGAATGCAACTTGCCACTTACCAGCCCAAGATGGTGATGGTAGAGTGAGGGATATGCTGGGCCATGAAGTTACAGATTGAGGTAGAATATAATTCTGCTGCTGCCCACAGTGCCTCATGGATGGCAAGTTTTGAGCTACTAGATCTGTTCTGATTAAGCACAGTGGTAGTGCCACACAACACGATGGAGAGTGTCCTCAGTGTGAAGATGGAACTTTTTCTCCACAAGGACTGTGCAGTGGTCACTGTCATGGACAGATGCATCTGCAACAGCTAGATTGGTGCGAATGAAGTCAACTGGGAAACCTCAAATTCTGTGTCAGAAGCCATCAGTTGTAAACAATACAAGACCTTTTTAGAGTCTACACATTATCCATATCGGCATAGGTGCAGTACTTGATATAAATATAATACATACAAATAGAAACATAGAAATTTACAGCGGAGATCATTTCGGCCCATCGTGTCTGCGCCGGCCGACCAAGAGCCGCAAGGCCCTCGGTCAGCAGCTCTGAAGGTTACATGTAAACCCATGAACAATGAACAATGGCGGAAAGGTAAAGAGCACCCTGCCAAACCAGTCCACCCCACACAACTTGACACCCCCAGCACCGCAACATTCTACACTCCACCCCAACCGGAGCCATGTGATCTCCTGGGAGAGGCAAAAACCAGATAAAAACCCAGGCCAATTGGGGAAAAGAAATCTGGGAAAATTCCTCTCCAACCCAGCCAAGCGATCAAAACTAGTCCAGGAGATCACCCTGACCGTATTTGATTTGCTGCAGTTCTTACCATCGTATCTGCGCCAGCCAGCAAGAGGTTATGCAGTCCAATCCCAATTACTAGCTCTAGCTCTGTAACCCTGCAGGTTACGGCACTTTAAGTGCCCATCCAAGAACCTTTTAAAAGTGGTGAGGGTTTCTGCATCCACCACCCTTCCAGGCAGTGAGTTCCAGATCCCCAAAACCCTCTGCGTAAAGAAGCCCCACCCCCGCCCCTCAAATCCCCTCTAAACCTTCCACCAACCACCTTCAAACTATGCCCCCTCGTAATTGACCCCTCCATCAATGGAAATAGGCCCTTGCTATCCACTATATCCAGGCCCCTCAAAATTTAGCAAACCTCAATGAGGTCTCCTCTCAGCCTCCTTTGTTCCAATGAGAACAAACCCAGCCTATCCAATCTGTCCTCATAGCGAAGATTCTCCATGCCAGGCAGCATCCTCGTAAATCTCCTCTGCACCCTCTCCAGTGCAATCACGTTCTTCCAATAATACAGCGACCAGAACTGCATGCAGTACTCCAGCTGTGGCTTAACCAGATTATTGTACAATTTAAGCATAATCTCACTGCTCTTGTATTCTATGCCTCAGCCAATAAAGGCAAGCATTCCGTATGCCTTTTTAACCACCTTATCCACCTGGCTTGCTACTTTCAGGGATCTGTGGACAAGCACTCCAAGGTCCCTTTGTTCATCGACACTTCTAAGTAGCCTGCCATTTAATGTGTATACCCTTTCCTTATTAGAATTAAATTCTATTTGTCACTGTTCTGCCCACCTGACCAGTAGATTAATATCCTCCTGCAGTCCATGACTTTCCTCTGCATTATCAACCACACAGCCAATTTTAGTGTCATCTGCAAACTTCTTAATCATACTCCCTATATTCAAATCTAAATCACTGATCCACACCACAAAAAGCAAGGGACCCAATACTGAGCCCTGCAGAACCCCACTGGACACATCCTTCCAGTCACAAAAACATCCATCAACCATTACTCTTTGCTTCCTACCTCTAAGCAAATTTTGGATCCAACTAGCCACTTTGCCCTGGATCCCATGGTCTTTAACCTTCATGACCCGTCTACCATGTGGGACCTTATCAAAAGCTTTGTTAATGTCCATATATACATCGTATGCACTACCCTCATCAACCCTCTTGGCTACCTCCTCAAAAAATTCAATCAGGTTAGTCAAACACTATATTCCCTTAATAAATTCGTGCTGACTGTCCCTAATTAATCCTTGCCTTTCCAAATGTAGATTTATCCTGTTTTTCAGGATTTTTTCCAATAATTTTCCCACCACTGAGGTTAGGCTGACAGGCCTATAATTACCCGGCCTATCCCTTTCTCCCTTCTTAAACAAGGGTACCACATTAGCAGTCCTCCAGCACCATGCCCAAGTCCAAAGAGGGCTGGAAAATGATGGTCAAGGCCTCTGCTATTTCCTCTTTTACTTCGCTCAACAACCTGGGATGCATTTTATCCGGGCCTGGGGACTTAGCTACTTTCATAGCTGCTAAACCCATTAATAGCTCCTCTCACTATATTTATTTCATCCAGAATTTCACAGTCCTCCTCGATAGCAGTATCTGCATTGCCCCTTTCCTTTGTGAAAACAGATGCAAAGTATTCATTAATAACCATACCAACATTTTCCGCCTCCACACAAAGATTACCCTCAAGGTCTCGAATAGACCCTACCCTTTCTTTAGTTACCCTCTTGCTCTTAATATATTTATAGAGCATCTTTGGGTTTTCCTTAATTTTACTAGCCAAGAATTTTTCATGCTCTCTCTTAGCATTCCTAATATCCTTTTTAATTTTACCTCTTAACTTTCCATATTCCTCCAAAGATTCTATAGTATTTAGCCGTCGGTATATGACATAAGCTTCCCTTTTTTTCTTTATCCTCCCCTGCAGGTCCCTAGACATCCAGGGGGCTCTAGAATTGTTATTCCCAACCTTTATCTTTAAGGGCATACGTTTGGCCTGAACCTTCCGGATCTCCTCCTTGAATGCCTCCCACTGTTCCGACACTGATTTACCCACAAGTAGCTGTTTCCAGTCCACTGTGGCCAAATCACTCAACTTAAAGTTAGCTTTTCCCCAATTTGGGACTTTTATTCTCGGCCTATCCTTGTCCTTATCCATAACGAACTTGAATCTGACTGAATTATGGTCACTGGCACCCAAGTGCTCTCCCACTAATACCCCTTCCACCTGCCCAGCTTCATTCCCAAAAACTAAATCCAAAACCGCCCCCTCCTGTGTTGGGCTTGTTACATACTGACTAAAAAGTTCTCTTGAATGCATTTTAAGAATTCCACACCCTCTATACCCTTCACACTATATTTGTCCCAATCAATATTAGGATAGTTAAAATCCCCTATTACTACCCTATGGTTTTTGGACCTCACAGCAATTTGCTTACATATTTGCTCCTCTATCTCCCTCCCACTGTTTGGGGGTCTATAATACATGCCCAGCAATGTGATTGCCCCTTTTTTATTTTTCAATTTGATCCATGTTGTTGTCGTTGTTGATAGTAGCTGGGACCAGATCCGTCACACTAATGCATGCTACCAAATGAAACTAACTGGTTATTATAATTTCTCATCACCCATGCACCAAGACATTAATCCTCCTTCTCTACTTATTCAAAGAACCAGTTTGGTAAGTGGGGAAGATGATGGAAGGGTTGATTTGGAAAACCAATTTGACTTACACCTGCATGTCGATCAGAAAACAATCTAGAACATGTAGAATAAAAATAAAACCTTCCTTCATAACCATCCAATGACACTTGCTGTTACACCCTTGATTTCAAGTGATCACCTCAGACAAACTCATCTGTTGAAGTGTAGTATGCTGGACTGCCCTCCCATAAGGGGGGGGCATCATAGTTAGTAGTAACCAAGTGGGTGATGCACAAGCTGGGAGAGGGGGCATTTTCTTGGAACCCTACTGATTATCCTGAAGTGGATGCTTAGTGTTCAGGATAAAGCTGCCCTTCCATTTAAAGGACGACTCACTTTTAATCCCAGAAGCTCTGGCCTGATTCTGTTGAATATTGCTAGCAGTTCATACGCACTGCTTATAAAACCCTCCAAAATGGTCTCCCAAAAGAGTAACTTCTAGTAGATTTCTTTGTAAATCCAAGATTCTAAAAACACAAGTGATACAAAATTGTAGCTCAAGCAGCTATTTTGACCCAACTCCAGATCAATGACTAATTGTTGAAGTATTAGTATGCTGCCCACATGAACCTGCACTGCACTGCGATACAAAAGAGTGGGTTGATACATTAGTGGAAGCTCATCATCATAGGCAGTCCCTCGAAATCGAGGAAAAATTGCTTCCACTCAAAGTGAGTTCTCAGGTGACTGAGGAGTCCAATGCAGGACCTACAGTCTGTGTCACAGGTGGGGCAGGCAGTGGTTGAAGGAAAGAGTGGGTGGGGAGTCTGGGTTGACACATGCTCCTTCCGCTGTCTACGCTTGGTTTCTGCTTGTTCTCGGCGCTGGGATTCGAGGTGCTCAACGCCCTCCCGAATGCTCTTCCTCCATTTTGGGCGGTCGTGGGCCAGGGATTCCCAGGAGTCGGTGGGGATGTTGCACTTTATCAAGGAGGCTTTGAGGGTGTCCTTGAAGCATTTCCTCTGCCCATCTGGGGCTCGCTTGCCGTGTCAAAGCTCCGCATAGAGCACTTGCTTTGGGAGTCTCGTGTCGGGTATACAAATGATGTGGCCCGCCCAACGGAGCTGATCGAGTGTGGTCACTGCTTCAATGCTGGCTTGAGTGAGAACACAAACATTGGTGCGTCTATCCTGCCAATGGATTTGCAGGATCTTGCGGAGGCAGTGTTGGTGGTACTTTCTCCAGCGTTTTGAAGTGTCTGCTGTATATAGTCCACGTCTCTGAGCCATATAGGAGGGCGGGTATCACTACCAACCTGTAGACTACAAGCTTGGTGCCAGATTTGAGGTCCTGGTCTTCAAACATTCTCTTCCTTGGGTGACCGAAGGCTGCACTGGTGCACTAAAGGCGGTGTTGGACCTCGTCATCAATGTCTGCTCTTGCTGAGAGTAGGCTCTCCCGAGGTATAGAAAGTGGTCCACGTTGTCCAAGGCCTCATCGTAGATTTTGATAATCGGGGGGGGGGGGGGGGGGGGGGGCAGTGCTGTGTGGCGGGGTCAGGTTGCCAGAGGATCTGGGTCTTATGGATGTTTACCTTAAAGCCCACGCTCTCGTACGCCTCGGTGAAGGTATTGATGAAGGCTTGGAGTATGGCCTCCAAGTGTGCGCAGTCGCAAACATCGTCTGCGTACCGTAGTTCAACGACAGAGAATGGGACGACCTTGGATCTGGCCTGGAGGCGACGGAAGTTGAACAAATTCCAATTTGTTATATAATTTATCTCCACTCCAGCAGGGAGCTTGATAAGGGCGAGATAAAGCATTGCAGCAAGGAAGATTGAAAAAGGTGTTGGTGCGATGACGCAGCCTTGCTTGACCCCGGTCCGGATGTGGATTGTGTCTGAGGTGGATCCATTGGTCAGGATCATAGCTTGCATGTCATCGTGGAGCAGACGGAGGATGGTGACAAACCTTTGGGGGCAGCCAAAATGGAGGATGACGCTCCATAATCCCTCACGGTTGACTGTCAAAGGTCTTTGAGGGGTCAAAGGCGGCCATGTACAAGAGTTGGTACTGTTCCCATAGTTGTCACATGGTGAAGATCATGTTCATTGTACCCCTTAGTGGACGAAATCCATATTGAGACTCTGGGAGATTCCTCTGTAGTTACCGCAATTGGACTTGTGCCCTTTTTTGAAGATGGTCTCAATGACAGCATTCCGGAGATCTCCTGGCATGCTCTCCTCCTTCCAGATAAGGGAAATTAGGTCATGTATTCGTGCCAATAATGCTTCGCCACCATGTTTTAGTGCTTTGGCAGGAATTCCATCTGCTCCTGTTGCCTGGTTCAGCTGATGGATGGCCTTTTCTACCTCGTGCTCGAATGGGGTTGTGCTGGTAGCATGCTGCGGGATAGAGTCGAGGACACTCGTGTTGAAGACAGAGTCTCAGTTAAGGAGATCTTCGAAATGCTCGTTCCAACGGGCACTGACTGTCTCACCGTTCTCGGCCAGCAGTGGGGTAGGGCCTTGGGTGCTTGGGCTGCAGGTGGTCTCGACTGCGCTTAAGAATCCACGCATGTAGTGGTTGTCAGCTAACTGCTGGATCTCTTGTGCTTTCTCCACCCACCATGTGTTTTTTAGGTCACAGGTTTTTTGTTGGACCTCGGCCTTCAGCCATCTGTAGAGCTGCTTCCTTGCTCTCATGTTGGGTTGCTGTTTTAAATTCAGAAATGCCTTGAGCTTGTGACTAATTAGCTCCTGGTCGATCTCGTCAAACCAGTCTTGGTGCTTCCTGGTTAAGTGACTGAGCGTCTCTTTGAAGGTGCTGATTATGGAGGCCTTGAGGGCAGACCAGGCGCTGTGAGCACTCTGCATCTCTGGGTCATCGAGGGTCGCCAGGTTGGCAGTGAGGTGCTGGCTCAATAGGGCTTTGTCATCAAGGTTTGAGTCCTCTGCAGTGATTTCCCTGCGGCATTGTTTCTGTTGCCGTCGCTGTTTCGGGGCTATATTGATGTTAACGACGGAGCAAATTAGGCGGTGGTCTGTCCAGCAGTCGGCGGCTCCTGTCATGGTGATGTGCACGTCCTTGCAGTCCCTCGCTCGAACGATAACGTAGTCGAGCAGATGCCAGTGCTTGGGAGCAACGGTGCTGCCATGATGCCTTGTACTGTCTCTGACGGAACAAGGTGTTGGTAATGACAAGGCCATGTTCTAGGCATTTCGTCAGGGGCAGCGTAATGCTGGAGCTGGTTTTCTTTACCCCCTCTCTGCCGATCACACCTCCCCAGAGGTCTGTGTCCTTTCCGACACTGACGTTGAAATCGCCAAGAAGGATCAGCTTGTCGTCCGTCGGGTGTTGGGACAGGGATTGTTCGAGGCTGGAGTAGAATTCCTCTTTGGTCTCATCTGTAGCGTCCAGTGTTGGGGGGTACGCACTTATGACTGTAGTACACTGGTTCCGGGCTAGAAAGTGAGCCGAAGAGTCATGACGTTCGCTTATCCCACAAGGGAAGTCTCCGAGACGACCCACCAGCTCATTCTTGATGGCGAAGCCAACTCCATGGAGGTGTCATTCTTCTTCTGGTTTGCCTTTCCAGAAGGTGGCGTAATCACCACCTTGCTCTTTGAGCTGGCCTTCCCCTGCCCACTGGGTCTCGCTTAGGGCGGCGATGTCAACATCTGAATTCCCGGGCAACGATAGCAGTGTGACATTCCAGTCGGTCGCTGTTGGGGTTGTCCATGAGGGTCCTGACGATCCCTGGACATCCGTTGCCATCCTACACCCTTTCTCCCCCAATCTACACTGCTTAAGTTTCCCCTGGCCCTAATAGTGGGTGCAATTCTTTACCCCCAAAGCACAAACCCATGCTGCAAGGGTAGCTACCCAAGTCCACTGCCCATCCCCTAACCATGCCTGTTTGTCACCTCCATCAGTAAGCGCCGGATCTCAACCCAAATCGTTTTACAACCTACCGAACTTGCCTGCCACCAAGACTTCACTCCCCCATGGTTGCAGCCAGCTCAGCTACTCCTCAGACACCATCGGCATCTGGGGAGCTCCCGACCAACTCACAGGTTTGGATCCCACTGAGTACTTACCCACCATCCGTTCCCTCTAAGCAGCGTGATGTGCCTGTCCCGGGACCAGCTTTTCATCGAGTCAATCCGATCCCATTGGCATCTCGGCTTCCCTTCGGCCGCCGGCCCCGCTCGAATGCAGAGGCAAAAACAGCTGGAGGAATCGCGGTGGACACAGGGTGCGTGTAAAGGCAGCAGCTGCCCACTCTCCTGCAAACCACCGAGAAGCAAAGATGGAGCGGGGTGTAGCTGAAAAGCGCGAGCGGGGCCGCAGCCGGGAACTAATATCTGGGAGTGTGAAGCATTGCCTCAAGTCTCACTCTCCATACCTTGAACTTCTCACCATCTCTCCTAAAGGCGCTGCTCAGTGCCGGGCTCACATCCCACCGTAGGCATCTGGACCCATACAGTAGAATGTGGTCTCCAAGATTCCCTTGCCACTCGGCCAAGACCTCGCTCTGCTAAGCCCGTGTGGTAGCTGGTGTGCCAGGGCCACCCCACATTAAAAGAACTCATGCACAGGCATCTTCCACCCTTCAAAATGAAGTTCAGGACCTGGAAGTGGGAGCTAACTTGGAATCAATTGACTATGCATGCAGAGATTTGAACCAGTGCTCCTTGTCTTGGGCCATTTGCAAACAAATTCTTGCCCAAATGTTTCTTTGACTTCCATTCTGAGTGGAACTTTCTTTTATATAGGGTCGTCATTATTCAGTCTGGACCTGGACGATCACAAGCATATTCGCAATAAAACAGCGCATCCATACTAAAACAGCAACTTAAGTTGTGGCTATGCTGATCGGTGATCCTGGATGTGAGGATTTTAGACGATAATAATGGACAACAGGATGAAAAGGTTAATCTGAATGATGTATTTGTACAGTGAAAGAGGTCATCATTATCTGACCTGAAAAGCAAGGATCTCTGCATTGGTGATTTCATACTGATGGATGAAACTCTCATTATCTATTAAGCTTTAAAAGGAAGAGTCTTGAAGTTTATTCCAGCTTAGTTGTTAAATTGAACCCAAAATTAGGGCTAATAAAATTCTGAGCTCGGCATACAGTAAAGAAAGAAAGGAAGACTTGCATTTATGTAGCACCTTTCACAATCACCGGATGCCTCAGAGTGCTTTGCAGCCAATACCTTTTGAAGCATAGTCACTGTTGTAATGTAGGAAATGTGGCAGTCAATTTGTGCATAGCAAGCTGCCACAAACAGCAATGTGATAATGACCAGATGATTAGGTTTTCATGATGTTGATTGAGGGATTAATATTGACGACAAAGGGGATAACTCCCCTGCTCTTCTTCAAAATAGTGCCACAGGATCTTTTACATCCACCTGAGAGGGCAGAGTGGTCATCGGTTTAACGTCTCATCCAAAAGTTGGCACCTCCACAGTGCAGCACTGGAGTGTCAATTTAGATTTTTCTGCTCAAGTTTCTGGACTGTGCTACCAACTGAGACATGACTTGAACAAAGGGCAGAAGACTTATTACAGTGCTTACATTACACTACACTTTCGGAAAGTTAATTGTTTTTTTTGCCTTCCTAAATTAAGAACTGCACTAAAATTTTAAAATAAAAGCACTTTCTAATAAACTTATTTGCTGACATAAATTCGGTGCCTTAGCATAATTCCTTTATCTGTAACAGACTAATCTACTCCATTTTTATAAAGGTCATAATTTGGAGTTCTTACTTTTCCCTTTGTAAATAGGTACTCTAAAGAATGGTAATATGGTCAGAATTGAGAATGAACATAAAATAGTTATATTCGAAGATTACTTCCTCCAATTATTCACCGGAGAAGACTCTTCATAACGACCAATACATTCCTATGTTACTATCAAGACTAAGATCGATAGATTTTTGTTAGGCAAGGGTACCAACAAGGGATATACAACAAAGGTGGATAAATGGAGTGATATATAGATCAGCCATGATCTAACTTAATGGTTGAATTGCCTACTCCTGTTCCTATATTTCTTTCTATGTTTCTAACATCAATGAAAGTGCTCTTAGAAAAGCTTAAAAAGGTTCAAAATGAAAACAAATCCTCAAGAATGGATAACCTTGTGTACTTGAGAGACCAGGATAAGATGCGTGAGGTATTGGAGGGGGAAATCGCACTCGATTGGAAACTGGCAGCATATAAATTTTTAGAAAAAGTGAAAAAACAGAACCAGGCAACTCTTAGTAAGTCAACAGTCTCATATCAATGCCAGTTAAAATATTAAATAAGGAGTGAACGTGAGGATTATCAGCATACTAACCACCTAATAAACAGCCTATATAACTTCCGAAGGGGAAGATCCTATTTAACCAATCCCCTTGATTTTTGAGGAAGTGACATTCCAAGTGGACTGTGGAAAGCTGAGACATGGGTGTGCTTAGAATTCTAAAAAAAAACTTGACAAAGTTCCACATGAAAGGCTGCTTAAAGCAGCTGGTTTTCAAGGAAAAAGAGAATGGATAATAAATTGGCTAGAGTAAGAAGCAGCACATAATGGTTAGAGGAAGGTGAATGGGTGAAGAAGTTTCTCCTCATCTCGGTCCTAAATGGTTTACCCCTTATCCTTAGACTGTGACCCCTGGTTCTGGACTTCCCCAACATTGGGAACATTCTTCCTGCATCTAACCCGTCTAAACCCATCAGAATTTTAAACGTTTCTATGAGATCCCCTCTCATTCTTCTGAACGCGAGTGAATACAAGCCCAGTTGATGCAATCTTTCTTGATACATCAGTCCCGCCATCCCGGGAATCAGTCTGGTGAACCTTCGCCGCACTCCCTCAATAGCAAGAATGTCCTTCCTCAAGTTAGGAGACCAAAGCTGTACACAATACTCCAGGTGTGGCCTCACCAAGGCCCTGTACAACTGTAGTAACACCTCCCTGCCCCTGTACTCAAATCCCCTCGCTATGAAGGCCAACATGCCATTTGCTTTCTGAACCGCCTGCTGAACCTACATGCCAACCTTCAATGACTGATGTACCATGACACCCAGGTCTCGTTGCACCTCCTCTTTTCCTAATCTGTCACCATTCAGATAATAGTCTGTCTCTCTGTTTTTACCACCAAAGTGGATAACCACATTTATCCACATTAAACTTCATCTGTCATGCATTTGCCCACTCATCTAACCTATCCAAGTCACTGCAGCCTCATAGCATCCTCCTCGCAGCTCACACTGCCACCCAACTTAGTGTCATCTGCAAATTTGGAGATACTACATTAATCCCCTCGTCTAAATTATTAATGTACAATGTAAACAGCTGGGGCCCCAGCACAGAACCTTGCGGTACCCCACTAGTCACTGCCTGCCATTCTGAAAAGTACCCATTTACTCCTCCTCTTTGCTTCCTGTCTGCCAACCAGTTCTCAATCCACGTCAGCACACTACCCCCAATCCCATGTGCTTTAACTTTGCACATTAATCTCTTGTGTGGGACCTTGTCGAAAGCCTTCTGAAAGTCCAAATACACATCAACTGTTCTCCCTTGTCCACTCTACTGGAAACATCCTCAAAAAATTCCAGAAGATTTGTCAAACATGATTTCCCTTTCACAAATCCATGCTGACTTGGACCTATCATGTCACCTCTTTCCAAATGCGCTGCTATGACATCCTTAATAATTGATTCCATCATTTTACCCACTAGCGATGTCAGGTTGACCTCTCTCCCTCTCTCTCTCTCTCTTTTTAAAAAAAAAGTGGGGTTACATTGGCGTGGAGGGTAGCCATAGGAACTGATCAGAGTCTATGGAATGTTGGAAAATGACTGTCAATGCATCCGCTATTTCCAAGGCCACCTCCTTAAGTACTCTGGGATGCAGACCATCAGGCCCTGGGGATTTATCGGCCTTCAATCCCATCAATTTCCCCAACACAATTTCCCAACTACTAAGGATTTCCCTCAGTTCCTCCTTCTTGCTAGACCCTCTGACCCCTTTTATATCCGGAAGGTTGTTTGTGTCCTCCTTAGTAAATACCGAACCAAAGTACTTGTTCAATTGGTCTGCCATCTTTGTTCCCCGTTATGACTTCCCCTGATTCTGACTGCAGGGTTTTGTCTTTACTAACCTTTTTCTCTTTACGTATCTATAGAAGCTTTTGCAGTCTGTTTTAATGTTCCCTGCAAGCTTCCTCTCATACTCTATTTTCCCTGCCCTAATGAAACCCTTTGTCCTCCTCTGCTGAATTCTAAATTTCTCCCAGTCCCCAGGTTCGCTGCTATTTCTGGCCAATTTGTATGCCACTTCCTTGGCTTTAATACTATCACCAATTTCCCTTGAAAGCCACGGTTAAGTCACCTTCCCTTTTTTATTTTTACGCCAGACAGGGATGTACAATTGTTGTAGTTCATCCATGCGGTCTCTAAATGTCTGTTATTGCCCATCCACTGTCAACCCCTTAAGTATCATTCGCCAATCTATCCTAGCCAATTCACGCCTCATACCTTCAAAGTTACCCTTCTTTAGGTTCTGGACCATGGTCTCTGAATTAACTGTTTCATTCTCCATCCTCATGTAGAATGCCACCATATTATGGTCACTTTTCCCCAAAGGGCCTCGCACAACGAGATTGCTAATTAATCCCCTCTCATTATACAACACCCAGTCTAAGATGGCCTCCCCCCTAGTTGGTTCCTCGACATATTGGTCTAGAAAACCATCCCTTATGCACTCCAGGAAATCCTCCTCCACCGTATTGCTTCCAGTTTGGTTAGCCCAATCTATGTGCATATTAAAGTCACCCATTATAACTGCTGCACCTTTATTGCATGCAGCCCTAATTTCCTGTTTGATGCCCGCCCCAACATCACTACTACTGTTTGGCGGTCTGTACACAACTCCCACCAACGCTTTTTGCCCTTTGGTGTTCTGCAGCTCTACCCATATAGATTCCACATCATCCAAGCTAATGTCCTTCCTAACTATTGCATTAATCTCCTCTTTAACCAGCAATGGTACCCCACCTCCTTTTCCTTTTATTCTATCCTTCCTGAATGTTGAATACCCTTGGATGTTGAGTTCCCATCCCGGATCATCCTGGAGCCACGTCTCTGTAATCCCAAACACATCATATCTGTTAACATCTGTTTGCACAGTTCATTCATCCACCTTATTACGGATACTCCTTGCATTAAGACACAAAGCCTTCAGGCTTGTTTTTTTTTCAAAACACCCTTTGTCCTTTTAGAATTATGATGTAGTGTGGCCCTTTTTGTTTCTAGTCTTTGTTTACTCGGCCTTCCACTATT
This sequence comes from Pristiophorus japonicus, assembly GCF_044704955.1. Classification (NCBI taxonomy): domain Eukaryota; kingdom Metazoa; phylum Chordata; class Chondrichthyes; family Pristiophoridae; genus Pristiophorus; species Pristiophorus japonicus. The sequence goes on along the minus strand of NW_027251237.1, from coordinate 27,958 downwards.
GCTTTTTACCTTTCTACCATCTGTTTCTGACTCCATATTACTTCGCCCAGTCTCGCTGCATAGGTTCCCATCCCCCATGACCTTTTGTTGGACGGCGCAGATATAATGGTAAGCACTGTAGGGAATCGAATAAGGCCAGGGTGATCTCCTGGACTAGTTTTGATCGCTTAGATGGGTTGGAGAGGAATTTTCCCAGATTTTTTCTCCCTAAATTGGCCTGGATTTTTATCTGGTTTTTGCCTCTCCCAGGAGATCACATGGCTTTGGTTGGGGTAGAGTGTAGAATGTTTCAGTATAAGGAGTGTCGCAGTTGTGTGAGGTGGACTGGTCAGGCTGGGTGCTCTTTGCCTTTCTGTCATTGTTCATAGGTTTATATGTAACCTTTAGGGCTGCTGACCAAGAGCTGTGCGGCTCTTTGTCTACCGGCGTGGACACGATGGGCCGAAATGACCTCCTTCTGCGCTGTAAATTTCTATGTTTCTATGTTAAAACATACAATGCTCCCCTAATTCTGAGTGCTGTATCCCAAAAAGTTGTGCAGGGAGGAGCCACAAGCCAACCATCGGATAACTGAGCATCAGGCTCCCAATACAAGTTGTTTTCTAGGTATCTACAAGTGTACAGGCAACCTGAAGCAACAATAGGCATTTTATTCAGAATTAATTTCTTATGAGCCCCTTATGTTATAAATGTTAATTTTATCAGAATATTTTCAACAGTAGAAAAAATTCTAAATGACAAGTCAACACCACAATATTTTGCAGACAATTTATTTGGTTCCTTCTTGCAGCTAGCCAGTCCAGAAATGGCAGTTTTTTTTCCAAAAAAAAAGAGTAATTTGGTTGCTCAATTTTCTGCTCTTCACTAGTTCTTCATTGGTAGTTTTTCTAACCATATTTTTGCCTCTGATTCATGTCTTCCCTACTTCTTCAATTCTTATTTCTTGGTGACTTATGAATACAAACTTGGTCACACATGAGAATTCAAGACAAAGTGTAGTCCTCATGTGAGGTAACATTAGAAGTTGGGGGATATATTCATTGCAGGTGTGATATCTGAAGTGTGGCAGACAAGATGAAAGAGAAATAGCGATATAAAAATAGGTTAGCTCTCATACACTGACTCAGTGTATGTTTGGGGGAAGAATGTGAACCATCAATGAAAAATATTGCAAATTTGTAAATCATCTGAGAGGTTTCCTTATCCACTGTAGGTTAAATCACTTACATCAATGGTTCTCAAAGTGGGGTTCACGGATCCCTGGGGTCCATGGAGACTTTCCAGGGGTCCACAACAGGCAGTAACTTCAAACCTCCTACTCTTCATATAACAGACACTGATTCAGTTCTTGCGAATTATTCTCAACAGCTGGGCCCACCTCCTCAGAGGCCCACACTCGCTCTCACTTTGCAACAAGAGCTCCAGGCCGGTGCAACAAATTCCTCTCCCTGGCGCCGCAACTCTCTGCCATCCTCCTGACACGTGGTCAGAGCGCCTGCAGGGCCCTTCAAACATGCGCCTGAACATGTTCAAACACGTACAATCCCACAGTGCAGCTGTTACAGAACATGCCAGTGAGACAGTACAGCAGTGAGTAATGTTCCATTTAAGCTGCATGAGCTCTAGCTGGCAGCGAGCTGGCTTTTAAATTGGAAAAACGCACATGCGCCGAATTTTGAATGGGCCTGCAATCCGTTAAAGGGGGCCGCACCACCCTCCAAAAATTACAGGCAGTGAGTCATGCTTCCAGCAGCACCTTGCATGTGCATGGGTGCTCGTGCCCTCATTCACCTTGGACAGCCTGCTGACGGCTTTAAAAATTGTCCAGCACCAAGTGGCTAATAGTGGTCATCTGTTGCTGCGTAGTACCCAGAAGTGGAGAGAGAAGCAGGCACACCCATCTCATGGATATCTGTGTAAATACCCATTTTCTTAAAAGCATTATTAAAACACTTTACATGCAGCACTTTCATGTAATGAGTATTATATATATTATAATTTAGAAGGGGGGTCAATGATTACTAATCCTTTTGAAAAAGGCTCCTTCAACCAAAAAGGTTTGAGAACCACTGACTTAGATAAACTTCTGTATGTAATATGGGAGAGTATCTCTTCACTAGGCATCTATTTAGGCTATGGCTTTTGATGGAGAAGGTCATGTAGTGAAGCAGAACCTTTCGGTATAACATTTTGAACTAAGGACTTTTATTGAGAACTTATTGAATATTAGTCCTTTCAGAAATTGCTACCCATTTGAACTGTTCCAATAAATATAAAATGACGCTACAATCATTTAGATTACAAAATATGACATCACTTTAAAATCTGCCATTGCTTAAAGTTTTATTTCTTACACACGTAAATGCTGTAAACAACTCCTTGAATATAATGTCTAAAGGAAAATTACCTTGAAAAATTCATGCTGCGCTTTAACAACATAAGAAAGAGGAGGACTAGGCCGTTTGGCCCATCGAGCCTGCTCCGCCATTTAATAAGATCATGGCTGATCTGCTCGTGGACTCAGCTCTACTTCCCTGCTCGCTCCCCATAACCCTTTATTCCCTTATCGCTCAAAAATCTGTCTATCTCCGCCTTAAATATATTCAATGACCTAGCCTCCACAGCTCTCTGGGGCAGAGAATTCCATAGATTTGCAAGCCTCAGAAGAAATTCCTCCTCATCTCAGTTTTAAATGGGCAGCCCCTTATTCTGAGACTATGTCCCCTAGTTTTCCCAATGAGTGGAAATATCTTCTCTACATCCACCTTGTCGAACCCCATCATTATCTTGTATGTTTCGATAAGATCAGCTCTCATTCTTCTGAGCTCCAATGTGTATAGGCCCAACCTACTCAACCTATCTTCATAAGTTAACCCCCTCATCTCCGGAATCAACCTAGTGAACCTTCTGTGAACAGCCTCCAATGCAAGTATATCCTTCCTTAAATACGGAGACCAAAATGATACGCAGTACTTACTCCAAGTGCGGCCTCCCCAATACCCTGTACAGTTGCAGCAGGACTTCTCTGCTTTTATACTCTATCCCCCTTGTTTGCCACTTTATAAACACAAATTGCAGTGACTTCTCCTGGTTTCTCTGAGGTTATACTGTCAATAACGTTCCACTGGAGGGAACGAGACTTTTTAAAAAAAAGCAAATCTAGGCACAGTCAGGCTCATCTTCAGTAATCAAAAATTTCTAGAAGCTATATGCATAGATGTTTGTTGGAGGGTTGTAGCCTGTTGGCATGAGTTTCTTCAGTTAGCAGAGAAATCTCCCATGTTCTACCCTACGTAAACTTGTCATCCAAAACTCTGCTGCCCGTGTCCTAACTCGCACCAAGTCCCGTTCATCTATCACCCCTGTGCTCGCTGATCCACGTTGGTTTCCTGTTAAGCACTGTGCTCAATATTAAAATTCTCATCCTGGTTTACCCTCCATGGCCCCGCTCCTTCCTATCTCTAATCTCCCCGCCCGCCCCCCCCCCCCACCCCAGATATATCTGTGCTCCTCTAATTCTGGCCACCTGAGTGTCCCTATTTTTATTCGCTCAACCATTGGTGGCCGTGCCTTCAGTTGCCACGGTCGTCTTCTCCGTCTCTCTACCTCTTTTTCCTCCTTTCAGATGCTCCTTAAAACCTACCTCTTTGAATAAGCTTTCGGTCATTTGCCCTAATTTCTCTTTATGAGGCTCAGTATTAAATTTAGTTTTTATAACACTCCTGTGAAATGCCTTGGGATGCTTTACTACGTTAAAGGTGCTATTATAAATACAATACAGGTATAACGTCCTGAAACCGGAAACCGCGGAATGAGGCCATTCCAGTTTTCGGATTTTTCCGGATTTCAGAGAAGAAATCTGATGGCCCGAATCCGGAAACCTCGTGAACAATTTTTGGGTATTTCCAGATTTCTGAGACAATCAGACGTACTGAATCTGGAAACCCTTTGGCCGACTTTCGTGAATTTCTGGATTTTGGAGCATTACATCAGACGGCAACCTCGAGGCCGGGCCAGGCTGCGTATTTTTTTTGATTCCTGCTTGGAGAAAGGTGTGTACCTGTACAGCTTAAAAGTCCGAGTTTCAGGAAATATTCCCGGATTCCGGACATCAACTCTTGCAATCTGCACAATGTCCAGTTTCCAGAACTCCAGATTTCAGACGTTCGACCTGTACGTTGTCAGCTGTGGCTCAGTGGGTAGCACACTCACCTGAGTCAGAGGCTTGTGGGTTCAAGTCCCACTTGAGGGAATTGATTACATAAATCTAGTTGACACTCCAGTGCAGTGGTGAGGGAGTGCTGCACTGTCGGAGATGCTGTCTTTTGGATGAGACATTAAACTGAGGCCCCGTCTGCCCTCTCATTTGGTAAAAGATCCCATGGTACTATTTCGAAGAGCAGGGGAGTTATGACCGGTGCCCTGGCCAATATGTATCCCTCAATCAACATAACAAACAAATTATCTGGTCATTTTCACATTGCTGTTTGTGGGAGCTTGCTGTACGCAAATTTGCTGCCACATTTCCCACATTACAACAGTGACTACACTCCAAAAGTTCTTCATTGGCTGCAATGAGACCGGTGGTTATGAAAGGTGCTATATAATTGCAACTCTTTCTTTCTTGTTGTCTGGGGAGCTGAAGAACTTGAGACTCAGGGTTTGAAAAAAGACACAGGCCTCCAACAGAAATTATTGCAGGTATTTCATATGCAGAAAATCTAATGTATAAGTCCAATCATGTAAACTCCATAATTTGTCATCTTTAATAGGTTACAAACCTTATTTCCAGTAGTAAGCATTCAATTTATTAAGGAAAGCAAGATAGCAGGCAAAAAAAGATTTTTAATTTTAACAAATTACTTGAGCGATTCTATTGGCTCACTTCCTTTCTTTTATTTGGTGTCGTATTTGATCCTAAAAATTAGCTTCCTGCCATATATCCTCTCCATAACTAAAACCGTCTATTTCCACCTCCATAACACTGCACGTCTCCAACCCTGCCTCAGCTCATCTGCTGCTGAAACCCTCATCCATGCCTTTGTTACCTCTAGACTTGACTATTCCTCCCACGTTCTACCCTCTAAAGTTGGTCATCCAAAACTCTGCTGCCCATGCCCTAATTCACACCAAGTCCCGGTCACCCATCACCACAATACTCGCTGACTTACATTGGTTCTCAGTCCAGCAACACCTCAATTTTAAAATGGTCATCCTTATTTTCAAGTCCCTCCATGGCCTCACCACTCCCCATCTCTGTAATCTCCTCCAGCCCCACACCCGTCCGAGATACCTGCATTCTGTCCTTTTGAGCATTTCTGATTTTAATCGCTCAACCATTCCGAGCCTTCAGCTGCGAAGTCCCAATGCTCTGGAATTCCCTCCCTAAACCTCTCCGCCTTTCAACCTCTCTTTCCTTCTTTAAGATGCTCTTAAAGCCTACCACTTTGACCAAGCTTTTGGCCATCTGCCCTAATATTTTACTCCGTTAAAGACACCATAAAAATACAAGATGTTATTGTATTTGTAGATACTATAAACTCTTCACTGTAGATGTTGTTTTCATAATACTTCAACAGTAGTTTGATTCATATGTTCCATATCTGTTCAGTTCTGAATTAGTGGCCTTTTCTGATCAAAAATTTGCATATAACATATCTAAAATATATATGTTATACACAACTTGCATTTATATAGTGCCTTTAACATCGTAAAACACCCAAAGAACTTCACGGGAGCATTATCAAAGAATTTGATAGCGAGCCGAGGAGATATTAGGGCAGGTGACCAAAAGCTTCTACAAAGAGGTAGGTTTTAAGGAGTGTCTTAAAGAAAGAGCATGATAGAGACAAAGATGTCTACAGAGAGAATGCTAGAGCTTAGGGCTTAGGCAGCTAAAGGCATGCAATCCTATGATAGAGTGATTAAAATCGGGGACGTTCAAGAAGCCAGAATTGGAGTATAGACATCTCAGAGGATTGTAGGGCTGGAGGAAGTTACAAAAATAGGGAGGGACTAAGCCATGGAGAGATTTGAAAACAAGGATGAGAATTTTAAAATCAAGTCGTTGCCAGATCGGGAGTCAATGTAAGTCAGCAAGCACTGTGGTGATGGGTGAATGGGACTTAGTGTGAATAAGGATACAGACAGCAGAGTTTTGGATGAGCTCAAGTTCATGGAGGGTAAAAAATGGGAGATCGGCTCAGAGAGCATTGGAATAGTTAAGTCTCGATGCAACAACGGCATGGATGAGGGTTTCAAAAGCAGGTGAGCTGAGGCAGGGTCGGAGACGTGCGATGTTACAGAGGTGGAAATAGGAGTAGGTGATGGAATAGATGTGTGGTCAGAAGCTCACCTCAGGGTCAAATAGGACGACAAGATTGTGAACTGTCTGGTTCAGCCTCAATGGCCAGGGAGAAGGATGGAGTCGGTGGCTAGAAAAGAGAGTTTGTTTAAGGGCTACATACATATTATGGCACCAATCTCATGGTCTACAGAGCAGTAGTGATACCAGCCCTCCTATATGCTTCAGAGACATGGACCTCAAAGCACTGGAGAAGTACCACCAATGCTGCCTCCGCAAAATCCTGTAAATTCATTGGCACCAACGTCAGCGTTCTCTCTCAGGCCAACATCCTCAGCATTGAGGCATTAACATACTCAGCATTGAGGCATTAACATACTCGATCAGCTTCGATGGGCGGACCACATTGTCCGCATGCCCGATACTAGACTCCCAAAAAAAGCACTCTACTCTGAGCTCATTCACGGCAGACGAGTCCCAGGAGGGCAGAGAAATCGCTTCAAGGACACCCTCAAAGCATCCTTGAAAAAATTAAACATCCCCACCGACTGTTGGGAATCCCTGGTCCAAGACCGCTCAAAGTGGAGGAGAAGCATCCGAGAAGGCGCCAAACATTTAGAGTCTCTTCACTCAGGGCACTCGGAAGCCAAGTACAAACAGCAGAAGGGGCGTACGACAAATACGTCCCACCCGTCCCTCCAACCACCATCTGCCCCACCTGTGACAGACTGTAGATCCCGCATTGGTCTCATCAGTCACCTTGGAACTCATTTTAGTGTGGAAGCAAGTCATCCTCAACTCCGGGGGACTGCCCAAGAAGATGACGACATATTACGCACACGCACAATATATTCAGGTGTGCTTGCATATTAATTTCAAGCTGGTTGTTGTTCACTAAAGTGCTTTTATCTAATGATGGAGGCAAATGATATTGACTTTTGTTTTTATTTTCAATGCCAATAAATGCTTTTCACAGAACAAAATAATCAAAAATACAACCGTCGGTCCTAATTCCTTTGTTTTATCACCAGAACTGTACTGAGGATTGCCACAATAAATAGAGCTAAATCAGCTGGAATAGGAAAACCATGAAATGCTCAAAAATCACAGTGCAATTGGAGCTTCTGCTGGTATGTAAAACTGTTAAAGGTTTTGGGGTTTTACACTCACTTCCTCGATGATCCGCATTGCACCTTATCTCCCTAATGTCTAGATAAACGCAGGTATGACATTGGGGATTGTAACATAGACATAGACATAGACATAGACATAGACAGGCTAAGTGAGTGAGCAAAAATTTGGCAGATGAAGTATAATGTTGGAAAGTGTGAGGTCATGCACGTTGGCAGAAAAAAAATCAAAGAGCAAGTTATTATTTAAATGGAGAAAGATTGCAAAGTGCTGCAGTACAGCGGGACCTGGGGGTACTTGTGCATGAAACACAAAAGGTTAGTATGCAGGAATATTGGAATCTTGGCCTTTATTGCAAAGTGGATGTGAGAATCTGTATCAATGTAGCGACCAACTTTATATGTATTATCCGTACTAATTTCAAATGTATTAACTCTTTCTAAAATGGCCGCTCATGGTTATTTCTGACTCTTCAGATTTCACTATAGGGGAGAACAATGAGAGACTTGCTTTTGTAAAACAACCTTGAGGAACCGTCTGATCATGGGAATGTAGCAACAGATGTAGGAGCTAAACTGTGGGAATACCCAGAGAAGCAGAACTGTGCCTTCCTTGCCTGCAAAACAAAGATAAGCTGGAGATGACTTAATCTTCACTCATGATTAGGGAATTGCTTGCTTTACTGTGTATATCACTGGTTTAGCTTGTCTCTATGCCACGATAGTTGACGTGATAGGACAATGAAAAAGGGGTTGTACCGATCAAGAACTGTATAACTGTGATGTTTTTATAATGATTTTTGCTTGCTCTGGTGGATTCGACAGACTCATGGAGTCGGTGCCCCTTTATCAGAGCAAGACACTTCATCGATGAAGCCTGAATAAAGTTAGTCTGAACTAAACTTTAAAGTGTTCGAGTCAGTGTATTCGCTGAAACAGATTGAGGGAAAAGAATCCGTATCAACATTTGGTGTCAGAAGTGGGATCTCAATGGACGACCACCGGGAACTTGCGAACTAAGAGCCGGACTAGCCTCGGACGAGATGGGAGGAAAATGGCCACCGGAGTACGTACCTTTTAAATACCACCTCGGTTTCCTCGAGTCCAAAAGTCTGAAGAAAGTTTTGCCGCTCGCTAGTTCTCAGTTAGCATCTGAACGAGATCCAGGTCAATCTGGCAAATACCTTTTAAACTTAGAAAATAAGTGTCCAAGTCAGATACGACGTCGACCTTGTATATCACTTGGCCCGTCTAGGTGCTGATTGGACTTAAACAGACTAACCGGGATACGATTACCACAGGGCAACGCGAGAAGGATTGTGTAAAGTGAACTTGTACTTATGCCAGGTACGGTGTCAACCTTGTATACCACTTGGCCCGCCTAGGCTCTGGATAAGATAAACTACCTTTTTACCGTGGGGCGACGCGAGGATGGGCAATCACTTAGACAGTACTACGGATGCGGGCAGCCCGCTACAGAAGTTATGCGAAGATTTTCCTGAGAAGGCTGAACAATTTAGGCAACGATCTGGAACATTGAACAAATTACTGGGAGACGGTCAATGGCCCCTAGGAGGCACTAAGACTGTAGAGGTGGCAAAAAGGGCACAGGAATTAATTTAGAAAAAGGGATAAAAGCTTAATTGCCACATGGAGACAATATTGTCGCAAACTAAAAGATGAATCACTTCTGTCAAGCTGGCAGGAAAACGCCACTAAGTTAGGACTCTCATTAATGGAAGGAGGACATGTTAAACCCCTAGATGTATTAAAGAAAGAGTGCGCGCATGAAAAACATACCAAGAGCTCCACTCGGACCTCTGAAAAGGGTATTGATAGACTACGTAGTCAGATGGTTGGCCTTGCAGTGACTGAGGCGGACGATGAGATAGAAGAGTGGCAGCTCACGCGACGTCCCACTGCTCCCGTGCCCCACGGTCCCGTTGAACCTCCATCGTATAATTAAATATACCCGGCCATTCCGACGGCTACAGGCAATGTTCCACCAGCCGTAAATCCCCAAGCCTTAGATCACGTTCTGCCCTCAGCTCTACCACCAACCTCGCCGCCACCGGTGCCCGCTGATACACCATCAAACGTAACACCAGTGGGTCCCCAGACAGTCCCTACAGTCTTCCCTCTGCCAGCTACACAGCCTGTATTATCAGTCTCGACTACCTCGTCCGGACTTGCCCGTCCCCCAACAACCCTTTACGCTGGCAGGTCTCCAACCTAGCGCTTCAACTCCCTCCGCGCCCTTTGTTAATTTAGGTCCGACCTTGCAGTCAGATCCTACCTGGACCCCTCTGACTTTTGTGGACCCAGTCGCTACTCGGACCAGGTCACAAATGAAACAGAAGGATAAGAAGTCCCTCACTCCGGCCGCTAGGGAGATGCCGAAACATGGAGCTAGACGAAAACCATCACGACAGTCACGCGCCTTCCAGGGCTCAGCCCGTCACCCTGATTCTGAGAGCTCAAGTGACTCCGACTTGGGCTCCCCTTCCCTATCAGACTCGGAATCTGAGTCTGACACTGATTGTGCCAACCAGCAAAAAAGGCCCCTACGACAGTTCCCGGTAAGAGACATGCCGAACCCTGATCCTGCCGCGGCTGTCGCTAACCCGACGATTCAAGTATACATGCCTTGGAAGCCCAACGAGATTATGGCCATATTGACCGGAATGCCGGACCGGAAAAGGGAACCGGTCAAGTTCGTGGACTTTGTCTGCACCACGATAGCCGTCTACAACGCCGATTCTAGGGATCTATGGTCCCTTGTCCGTCAAACCTTGAGCCCAATTGAGCACGCCCAGTTCCTGACTCATTTAAATGTTGCCGACCATGCAGCCTTACAAGCGCAGCATAACAATGATGGAGCCCGTCAAGGGGCCATTTTCGTTGCGCTGGATACGACCCTTCAGAAGCCTATTAGCATGGCAAATGTTTTAGAGACAAAGCCTAAGCGAGATGAGAATGCAGATGAATTCCTGGAAAGATTCGTTGAAATTTATGGAGGCCAGTCAGGAAATAATGCCTTCTGGGCAGGACGAAATTCACCTCAATTCTGCGCTATTCTGCTCCAGTGCTTGCCTCATTCGATTGCTCACGCCATCCGGACCAATAACATGAATTGGGCAGATAATAGTAAGGCCCAGATGGAGAGAGCCGTGAAATATTACTGGCAGGAAAGAAAGGGAGAAGGAGGAAATGCGCCCCTAACCCGGGTTAAGACTGAATATGTAACTAAGAAGGAGGAACCTCCTCGGGCTGCAGGACCGAAACCCTACTCAACTGGGTATCAGATGGAGCCTCAGTATTGTGTGGCAGGTTGGGTGGATAATCAGGGATGTGGCTATATTGAACATCCAAATGGTCCAGGCCCTGCAAATTACGGGCCACCCTACTGCCCCCAACCAGGCATGGGAAGAGGGGACGGACGGAATCAGGGAGCATGCTTTAACTGTGGACAAGAGGGACACTGGAGCAGAGAGTGCCCCTCCTGCCGACCAGGAAGAGCACAACAGGCAGGGAGAGGAAAATGGCAAGGGGGAAGAGGACGGGGATCCCACACTAACTTCTCCCAGACAAACCCCTTCGCCCAACCGCAACCCAAACATCAGTATTGACTACGTAGCTTGATTGTACAGGGACCCTCATCGGATGAGGAGCCGATGATATCATTAAAGATTCAAAATGAGTGGCAATCCTTTTTAATAGATACAGGAGCCTCCATGTCCTCTGTACAGTCGAAGCTTAAACTCCATACCTCTAGCGAGACTCAGGGACTGTCGGGGTTCCTGGGACAAGTCTCTACATTCCCTGTGTCAGAACCAGTTAAAGTAGTTTACAAGGAAGAAGCTGTGGATCATCGATTTGTCATTACAACCAATCTGGACTGTAACTTGATGGCTAGGGACCTTCTCTGTAAATTCCAGCTCCATCTAGAATGCGGAGACGAAGGTATTATTGTAAGACCCGGGACTTTCAAACGGCAATGTTACACCACTCGGACCCCTCAATGGTGGAACCTAGACTTGCCTCAAGCGCCTTATCATGTGACCTTGGCATACGACCCTAGTGGTACGAACCATGAACTCCGAGAGGGAGAAATGGGAGATCCAGCCGCGAGCCACAGTGACCGGTCCGGAGGGCAGATCAGATTTCGTTGAGATGTGTATGACCCTGTGGAGACAGCCTCCGACCGTGGCACCGCATGTCACTCGTGAAGTATTACCTCCCCACCATGCTAAAGATTTAGGAATCATGGTACGTCAAGCCACAGACGAGGCCGACCCTACTAGTCCAGACTTGCAGATTGTGGGACATGGCTGGACGGTCCAGTTTCACAGGGACCCCAAGGTGGTCCTGACAACACTACACCACCGCCAACGTACCTGACTATGTGGACCGCCACGTGTGGGCGTAAAACTCCACCCAAGTGGGTTACACTCCAATCGACCCAAATCGAGATCCTAGTACAAGGTGGCGTGGATTTGCCCTCCATTCGTCAGTACCCACTGAAACCACAGGCAATACCAAGTATTCATAAATTGATCAAGGGCCGCGTGGAACAGAGGACTTTTGTTCAATGTCACTCCCCGTGTAAAACACCGATATTGGCAGTCCCTAAGCCAGGCAAACCAAACCAGTTCCGCTTGGTCCAGGACCTTCGAGCCATTAATGCCATCGTCCAGCCCCGACATGCCCTGGTTCCCAACCCAGCACAAAGACTGTCGTTGATCCCGGCAAACGCCAAGGTCTTCGCAATGGTGGACCTTCAACACGCCTTCTTTGCCTTGTCATTGGCCCAGACGAGTCAGTATCTCTTTGCCTTTACCAAGGACAGCAGTACACATGGACCAGGCTACCTCAAGGATTCATTCACTCTCCAACACTATTTTCAAGATGTCTGCAGGAGCAACTAGTCTCTGACTCTGACTAAAGGATTCACCTTGATCCAATATGTGGACGATTTATTGGTAGCTAGCGCAGATGAACCAAGCAATCGGGAGGATTCCAACCAGTTGCTGAATCACTTGTCCTCCCTGGGATACATAGTCTCCCCATCGAAGGTCAAGATTGGCCAGTCCCAAGTTAAATTTCTTGGGATTAGGGACCCATCGAGCCCTGGAGGCTAGCCGAGTTGAACCCATCTGCCAATTTCCGGTCCCTAGTACCGCCAAACAGATGCGACAATGGTTGGGAATGATTAACTACTGTAGATCCTGGATACCTAACGTTGCCCTGATGGCTAAGCACCTCACCCCCTACACCACTAAGGAAGGCATGTTTGAAATAGAAGCCGCGGACATCCAAGCCTTTAAGGAATTAAAGACAGCTCTGCTACAGGCCCCAGCCTTGGGCCGACCTTTATATGACCGGCCATTCCAGCTGTATTGTACAATCCTGAAAGACTGTGCTACCGCTGTCCTAACTCAAACATGGGGATAAGCATCGGCCTGTTCCCTACTATTCTTCCAAAATAGACCCTGTTGCTTTGGGACACGCTGTCTGTACCCAAATTTTGACTGCTATATATAATAGTCTCCAATCCACTGCCAACCTGACCCTCCAGCAAGATATTGTTGTGTATACCTCTCACTCTGTGGCCGCACTTCTGGGCCAACTACAGACCCAGCATCTTACTATGGCCAGACAAAGTCGATATGACATTTACCTACTAAATAATCCTAAATTGACATTTAGGCACTGCACGGCTATTAATCCAGCCTGTTTCCTTACCGAACCACCTCAAGACGAATGGCAACCAAGCCACGACTGCCTGTCATTGATCCAAGAGAGTACCTCTGTTAGGGAAGATTTAGTTGACGCACCAATGTCGGACCCTGACTGTGTTATGTATTTGGATGAAAACAATGAAACATAGAAACATAGAAAATAGGTACAGGAGTAGGCCATTCGGCCCTTCGAGCCTGCACCGCCATTCAATGAGTTCATGGCTAAAGATGCAACTTCAGTACCCCATTCCTGCTTTCTCGCCATATCCCTTGATGCCCCTAGTAGTAAGGACTTAATCTAACTCTTTTTTGATATATTGAGTGAATTGGCCTCAACAACTTTCTGTGGTAGAGAATTCCACAGGTTCACCACTCTCTGGGTGAAGAAGTTTCTCCTCATCTCGGTCCTAAATGGCTTACCCCTTAGACTGTGACCCCTGGTTCTGGACTTCCCCAACATTGGGAACATTCTTCCTGCATCTAACCTGTCTAAACCCATCAGAATTTTAAACGTTTCTATGAGATCCCCTCTCATTCTTCTGAACTCCAGTGAATACAAGCCCAGTTGATCTAGTCTTTCTTGATAGGTCAGTCCCGCCATCCCGGGAATCAGTCTGGTGAACCTTTGCTGCACTCCCTCAATAGCAAGAATGTCCTTCCTCAGGTTAGGAGACCAAAACTGTACACAATACTCCAGGTGTGGCCTCACCAAGGCCCTGTACAACTGTAGCAACACCTCCCTGCCCCTGTACTCAAATCCCCTCGCTATGAAGGCCAACATGCCATTTGCTTTCTTAACCGCCTGCTGTACCTGCATGCCAACCTTCAATGACTGATGTACCATGACACCCAGGTCTCGTTGCACCTTCCCTTTTCCTAATCTGTCACCATTCAGATAATAGTCTGTCTCTCTGTTTTTACCACCAAAGTGGATAACCTCACATTTATCCACATTATACTTCATCTGCCACGCATTTGCCCACTCACCTAACCTATCCAAGTCACTCTGTAGCCTCATAGCATCCTCCTCGCAGCTCACACTGCCACCCAACTTAGTGTCATCCGCAAATGTGGAGATACTACATTTAATCCCCTCGTCTAAATCATTAATGCACAATGTAAACAGCTGGGGCCCCAGCACAGAACCCTGCGGTACCCCACTAGTCACTGCCTGCCATTCCGAAAAGTACCCATTTACTCCTACTCTTTGCTTCCTGTCTGACAACCAGTTCTCAATCCACGTCAGCACACTACCCCCAATCCCATGTGCTTTAACTTTGCACATTAATCTCCTGTGTGGGACCTTGTCGAAAGCCTTCTGAAAGTCCAAATATACCACATCAACTGGTACTCCTTTGTCCACTTTATTGGAAACATCCTCAAAAAATTCCAGAAGATTTGTCAAGCATGATCTCCCTTTCACAAATCCATGCTGACTTGGACCTATCATGTCACCATTTTCTAAAATGAAGTACCAAGTCTGTCCGAGAAGTTCAATTCACAGAAGTAAATAAATAGTGTTGGGTTTGACAGCTAAAAGTTTAAAATCAGGAGTTTGAAATGGTTCCATAGCTTGTTTAAAAGCAATTACTTGAAACAAATTAGATATCGCAAAAGCAGGTCCTGGTAGTGGCTCAACAAAATTGAATAGCACATGATGAAATAAGGTGAATTACCTATTCATGAACAGAACTGCGTTCAGTTATTGATGCTCCAGTACTTAAATCTGCAGTGAGCTTACAAAAGGTAATTGACCCATCAAGGACGTTTTCATATTTAGGTTTCTATATATTGTATTTGCTGATTTTACTTGTGAAAAAATAACACATCATAAATTTTCTATGGGTGTATCTAGATGCTATGAAGTCCTGAACTCATTCTTCTGTTCATAATTTTTGCTGACAAAGGCATTTTGAAATGGCTATAAAAGTGCTCAGAATCCAATTATGTTTTTGTTCGTATAGCCCTACTTATACTGTTATGTGAGCCAAACACTTCCTGCAAACCATTTGGCACCAGAAATCTGACCAATAGCGGTGGAGGAAGCCAACTGTGCTTGGATTCATCTCAGTAACTATAAAGGATCCATTCGATAGCTGGCACAGGGAAGGAGGTCACAAACTCAAGCATACTGTACCAAAAATGATTCCAGGTTAGCATTAGCTTCAATTCTCTTTTCTAAGGAGGGTCTATAATGCCCCTATTTAAAAAAGGAGGCAGGCAAAAAGCAGGAAACTATAGACCAGTTAGCCTATCAGTCGTTGGGAAATGCTGGAATCCATTATTAAGGAAGCAGTAGCAGGACATTGGGAAAAGCATAATTCAAATCAAGCAGTCAGCGTGGTTTTATGAAAGGGATTTGACAAATTTGTTGGAGTTCTTTGAGGATGTAACGAGCAGGGTGGATAAGGGGGAAACCAGTGGATGTGGTGTATTTTGACTTCCAGAAGGCACTCAATAAGGTGCCACACAAAAGGTTACTGCACAAGATAAAAGTTCACGGGGTTGAGGGTAATATATTAGCATGGATAGAGGATTGGCTAACTAACAGAAAACAGAGTGTCGGGATAAATGGGTCATTTTCCGGTTGACAAACAGTGACTAGTGGGGTGCCGCAGGGATCAGTGCTGGGTCCTCAACTATTTACAATCTATATTAATGACTTGGATGAAAGGACCAAGAATAATGTAGCCAAGTTTGCTGATGATACAAAGATGGGTGGGAAAGCAAATTGTGAGGAGGACACAAGAAATCTGCAATGGGATATAGACAGGAAAAGTGAGTGGGCAAAAATTTGTCAGAGGAAGTATAATGTGGGAAAATGAGGTTATTCACTTTGGCAGAAAAAAATATAGAAAAGCAAATTGCAATTTTAATGGAGAAAAATTGCAAAGTGTTGCAGGAGAGAGACACCGGATGGTCCTTGTGCATGAAACACAAAAAGTTGGTATGCAGGTGCAGCAAGTAATCAGGAAGGCAAATGGAATGTTGGCCTTTATTGCAAGGGGGATAGAGTATAAAAGCAGAGAAGCCCTGCTACAACTGTACAGGGTATTGGCAAGGCCACACGTAGAGTGTACTGCATACAGTTTTGGTCTCCGTATTTAAGGAAGGATATACTTGCATTGGAGGCTGTTCAGAGAAGGTTCACTAGGTTGATTCTGGAGAAGAGGGGGTTGACTTATGAAGATAGGTTGAGTAGGTTGGGCCTATACACATTGGAGTTCAGACGAATGAGAGGTGATCTTATCGAAACATACAAGATAATGAGGGGGCTCGACAAAGTGGACGCAGAAAGGATATTTCCACTACTAGGGGAAACTAAAACTAAGGGACATAATCTCAGAATAAGGGACCACCCATTTAAAACTGAGATGAGGAGGAATTTCTTTTCTCAAAGAGAGTTGTAAATCTATGGAATTCTCTGCCCCAGAGAGCTGTGGAGGTCGAGTCACTGAATATATTGCAGGTGGAGATAGACAAATTTTTGAGCAATAAGGGCATAAAGGGTAATGGGATGTGGGCAGGGAAGTGGAGCTAAGTCCATGATCAGATCAGCCATGATCGTATTGAATGGCGGAGCAGGCTCGATGGGCCAAATGGCCTACTCCTGCTCCTATTTCTTATGTTCTTATGTTCTTACCAATGTTGCTGGGAGAGACACTCCTCGTGAAGAGGATAACACCCAGATGTATTCCTGCCTATTTATTTTTAGGTTATGTAGACTTTCCGCAGTACAAAGTTAGTTTAGAAATACTTTCTCCAATGGCCATGACTTTTGTGGTCCCATCATCGTCTTGCTCAGAGGGATATTTACATTTAGTTTTATACTGTGTAGATGTGCAGTCTGGAAGACATCAGATACTAATGTGTACTGCAGAGGCCTCAGCGATACCTTTCTGGGTGTGGGCATGACTGGAATCTCTATGTTGGGGGGTTCACATCCAAGAGAAGCGCCATAAAAATGTGTGTATTGCCCTTGACCTATCTATATATTGATTGCAGTATTAGGCACTGGGGACATGCGGACCAAAGACCTCAGCACCAACTACTGCCGCTGAGTGTTCGAGATTGGCCAGACACAGTGAAATCAAAGACTGTGGCCAGAAGTAGCCATCTTATGTTTTGTCTGCTCGTCAGTTTTGTCCTATTGGGACATATTGTGCAGTTGCTCTTTATGAGCAGTTTGAGCGTCCATGTAAAATGGGGCAAGTAAAAAAGTTGAGTTTTTATGCATCGATCATAGCCATCAGTGATCGTAAATGGGCCTTTGATCTTTACAAGTCTTTGGCAGAAGTTACTCTTCTTTTGTATGGTAGTAGCAAAGCAAATCATGTGTCAATATCTATGTTGGATATCCAGGCCAGTTACTTAGTTTCTTTTGATACAGAAATAGATTACTTGCATCATTGCTGGAAGAGATATTGAACATAAAATGCCAAACTGAGTTTTAAAACTCATTGTGTTTATCTGCCCGATTTATTCAAGCTCTTTATTTGCCTGCATTTATGGTTCTCTAGTTGACCACCTTGAATGCAGTTAATCGGCTAATAGTTTTGCCATATAATCTGGCACAGCACTGCTTGCAGCTGAGCCTGTAAACAACAGTGCCATTTTTATTTTTATTTTCTTTGTATGCATATCCGAATGAAGACAGCACTATTTTGTTAAATTGTTCTAGAGGCTCACAAATGCCTGATTCCAAGATAAAACTTGAAACAGAAAACAGAGTTTTAGAACCAATTCTATACCTCTGAAGAGACTGAAGAACATTGCAAGGAAACATAATTATAAACTGGTATAAGCCCAGGGCATGTCGGGAAGCACTTTGTGAAGAACGATCGATATCTCAATAGACTACTGCATAGCTTAATGGAGGAAAGAAATTCTGAAATCATTTGAGAGACAGTTACACATTATGATTTGGGGGGGGGGGGATGAGAAAGAGAACCATAGGCTCATAGAAGTATGAGGTAGGTGCAACAAATGGCCTCCACCTATGCACTAATCATTAGTTTTCCGAGATCCACTCATGCTTGGCATACTATGGAGAATGTTTAAATGACCTTCAAAAGGGAACCGAAAGTTTGAGGTAAGGGGATCGCGAATTGCATATGGCTCAACTCTAATCAACAGCTCCAAAACTAAATTGTACTGACATGAAAAATGACTGTTTATAGGCAAAAGACTTTTAGTAGAAAGCAAGGAGTAAACAAAATTAAATAATGTCATGCAGTAAAAACCACAATCATCTTTACAATTCAGGTCTCCTAGTGTGATTTAGTTGGAACAAGTGCAGCATTGCTTTGTCATAACTGAAAATATCTTAACTCTTTGAGGACCATGATTCTGGTTCTATCATCAAAACATTGTGAACATCATTCAAACAACCAGGTAACTATCATGATCCTAGAGTGCATATATTAGCAACTAGAACACAACTTCAAAGTTTACAGAATCTACAAATGTGTTTCAGTACAATATAAATGTTGTCTATTTTTAGTGCTGCCAAGGCATTCTTAAACAAAATCCATACAAGCATTAAATTGTTGCGGAATTTTTAGTTGCTATTTTTGAAATTTTTTTTTAGTGAATCCTGTTTTGATGAGAGCAAGTCACTTGAATTTGGAGTTTATAATCAAATTGCATTTAACTGAGAAGTCACAAGTCAGCTCCATGGATGCACAAAATAAGAGTTGAATGATGAGAAGTTGCTTAGGATACTCTGCAAGACTGGAAGGGGCAAGCTGGGATCAGTCTTCAGAGATCTCAATTGTACTAAAACATGCGTCACCTGCACACTTGACATAGAAACATAGAAAATAGGTGCAGGAGTAGGCCATTTAGCCCTTCGAGCCTGCACCACCATTCAATAAGATCATGGCTGATCATTCACCTCAGTACCCCTTTTCTGCTTTCTCTCCATACCCCTTGATCCCTTTAGCCATAAGGGCCATATCTAACTCCCTCTTGAATATATCCAATGAACTAACACCAACTCTCTAGGGAATTCCACAGGTTAACAACTCTGAGTGAAGAAGTTTCTCCTCATCTCAGTCCTAAATGGCTTACCCCTTATCCTTAGACTGTGTTCCCTGGTTCTGGACTTCCCCAACATCGGGAACATTCTTCCTGCATCTAACCTGTCCAGTCCCATCAGAATTTTATATGTTTCTATGAGATCCCCTCTCATCCTTCTAAACTCCAGTGAATACAGGCCCAGTCGATCCCCCCTCTCCTCATATGTCAGTCCTGCCATCCCGGGAATCAGTCTGGTGAACCTTCGCTGCACTCCCTCAATAGCAAGATTGTCCTTCCTCAGATTAGGAGATCAAAACTGAACACAATATTCCAGGTGAGGCCTCACCAAGACCCTGTACAACTGCAGTGAGACCTCCCTGCTTCTATACTCAAATCCCCTAGCTATGAAGGCCAACATACCATTTCCCTTCTTCACTGCCTGCTGTACCTGCATGCCAACTTTCAATGACTGATGTACCATGACACCCAGGTCTCGTTGCACCTCCCCTTTTCCTAATCTGCCGCCATTCAGATAATATTCTGCTTTTGTGTTTTTGCCACCAAAGTGGATAACCTCACATTTATCCACATTATATTGCATCTGCCATGCATTTGCCCACTCATCTAACCTGTCCAAGTCAACCTGCAGCCTCTTAGTGTCCTCCTCACAGCTCACACCACCACCCAGCTTAGTGTCATCTGCAAACTTGGAGATATTACACTCAATTTCTTCATCTAAATCATTAATGTATATTGTAAATAGCTGGGGTCTGTGGAAATGTATTTTTATCTAAGCTGATACCATACGGTATTTGTGTGCCCTTTGCAATATATATATATAACAAAATGGAGTCCTGGTCCTTCCAGAACTTTCTGCATTTTAGCAGTCAGCTTGCATAAACAGCTAAACCTGGCTTGAGATGGCTGATGGCCATCAGACAGCTAGGAGACAAGTCATGCTGAGACAAGTACCCCCCCATGGTGCTCTCCTATTGTCTACACGACAAGAGCTCCATGTCACCCCACCCTTTTCTTCTAGACTCAAACCACCAGCCATTATCTCTTGTAGAGACCTCATCCATTTGATGCAAACAGATAAACTGACTAAGAAACTGAACAATCCTGACACAATGCAAGACAGGTAATAGCTCATTACCTCACTCTCATGGAGTAATGGCCGGCTGGCCAACTAATAACCCTGACAAAAGGAAATATCTGGAAACCATGTCAGGACAAGGATGTAGTAATTAACTCTATCTGTATTCACTGACTACGAGACAGAGCCAATACACAGGGAGAGGCCATAACTTGGGTTTTACTGTATAAATATCTTGTGAAACTGTACCATTTCGGAGGTGTTCACTTAGCCCTTGACTGAGTGTGACCTGCCCCTCGCTAGCAAGTAAATTAAAGAAACTTCTGCCGGAGCTGTAAGTGTTGGAGTCATTCTTTTCGGAGGTCGAGATTTCGACAGGTCCCAACACTGAGCCCGGCTGCACCCCACTAGTCACTGCCTGCCATTCTGAAAAGGACCCGACTCTCTGCTTCCTGTCTGCCAACCAGTTCTCCATCCACATCAGTACATTACCACCAATACAATGTGCTTTAATTTTGCACACCAATCTCTTGTGGGACCTTGTCAAAAGCCTTTTGAAAGTCCAAATACACCACATCCACTGGTTCTCCCTTGTCCACTCTACTAGTTACATCCTGAAAAAATTCCAGAAGTTTTGTCCAGCATGATTTCCCTTTCATAAATCCATGCTGACTTGGACCGATCCTGTCACCGCTTTCCAAATGTGCTGCTATTTCATCTTTAATAATTGATTCCAACATTTTCCCCACTACTGATGTCAGGCTAACCGGTCTATAATTACTCGTTTTCTCTCTCTCTCCTCATTTAAAAAGTGGTGTTACATTAGCTACCCTCCAGTCCATAGGAGCTGATAGAGTCGATAGACTGTTGGAAAATGATCACCAATGCAACCACTATTTCTAGGGCCACTTCCTCAAGTACTCTGGGATGCAGACTATCAGGCCCCGGGGATTTATCAGCCTTCAATCCCATCAATTTCTCTAACACAATTTCCTGCCAGTAAGGATTTCCTTCAGTTCCACCTTTTCACTAGCCCCTCGGTCCCCTAATATTTCCGGAAGGTTATTTGTGTCTTCCTTTGTGAAGACTGAACCAAAGTATTTGTTCAACTGTTCTGCTATTTCTTTGCTCCCCATTATAAATTCACCTGAATCTGACTGCAAGGGACCTACGTTTGTCTTCACTAATCTTTTTCTCTTCACATATCTATAGAAGCTTTTGCAGTCAGTTTTTATGTTCCCTGCAAGCTTACTCTCATATTCTATTTTCCCCCTCCGAATTAAACACTTTGTCCTCCTCTGCTGAATTCTAAATTTCTCCCAGTCCTCAGGTTTGCTGCTTTTTCTGGCCAATTTATATGCCTCTTCCTTGGATTTAACACTATCCTTAATTTTCCTTGTTAGCCACGGTTGAGCCACCTTTCCCATTACTCCAGACAGGGATGTACAATTGTTGAAGTTCATCCATGTGATCTTAAATGTTTGCCATTGCTTATCCACCGTCAAACCTTTAAGTATTATTTGCCAGTCTATTCTAGCCAATTCACGACTCATACCATCAAAGTTACCTTTCCTTAAGTTCAGGACCCTCGACTCTGAATTAACTGTGTCACTCTCCATCTTAATAAAGAATTCTACCATATTATGGTCACTCTTCCCCAAGGAGCCTCGCAGAACAAGATTGCTAATTAGTCCTTTCTCATTACACATCAACCAGTCTTGGATGGCCAGCCCTCTAGTTGGTTCCTCAACATATTGGTCTAGAAAACCATCCCTAATACACTCCAGAAAATCCTCCTCCACCGCATTGCTACTAGTTTGGTTAGCCCAATCAATATGTAGATTAAAGTCGCCCATGATAACTGCTGTACCTTTATTGCACGCATCCCTAATTTCTTGTTTGATGCTGTCCCCAACCTCACTACTACTGTTTGGTGGTCTGTACACAACTCCCACTAGCGTTTTCTGCCCTTTGGTATTCCGCAGCTCCACCCATACAGATTCCACATCATCCAAGCTAAATGTCCTTCCTTACTATTGCGTTAATTTCCTCTTTAACCAGCAACGCTACCCCACCTCCTTTTCCTTTCTGTCTATCCTTCCTGAATGTTGAATACCCCTGGATGTTGAGTTCCCAATGACGTCCCTAGTTCCAGCTTAGTTATTCGCATCCTATTACTCTCCTCACCAATCTTCACTCGTTCCCCACCTCAATGTGTAGCCTCCTTAAAATCTACTCTTCAACTGTGTCCTTCGTCCACCTCCCCTGCCGCTCCCCACTCATGTTCAGGTCTGACCACACGTGTTTTGGGACATTTACTGTTAAAATTGCTAAAAAAAAATTATCGTGCAGGCTTTTTTTTTGTCTTATAATAATCCTGTGAAGTGCCTTGGGACGTTTCACTACGTTAAAGGTGCTATATAAATACAAGCTGTTGGTGTTGTTGGACTGCAATCATCTTTGAAAGTCCACTCCACTGTTTGCTGAAGGAAAAGGAAAGCAAATAAAGTTGGGCCCTACCATTATAAATACTATAAAAATAAGTTTAATAAAAAAATTTACCCATGGAGTGACCTTCCAGAACTGAGACAGAAAATATGTCCTTTAAAACATACAAAGGAAACCCAGCACTCAGTGGTTATGTTACAATTCTTCAAGTGACCTGAAATTAAGTATATCATTTATAATTGCTTCCATGCTATTTGTAGTGAAACTATAAGAGCAGTCACTGACACAGATCATGTTTCAGGCAGGTTTCTGTGATCCTAGCAACATCCATGCGCATCTTTCTTCCAAGTGATACCCTCTAGTCTTGCCCCCTTCCTCCTGAAGGTACTGCTCGTGCCGAGTCATTAAAATGTGTTAATGTAGACATGTCACATTTTTGTTTGAGAGAGAGGGTAACTGGATTTTCTATTTTAATAGTTTTACACCATTACTAGAAATGTTCTGGGATTTCATGCAAACTAATTCCAATAGGACTGTGATACAAGGTGATGTTTTGCGATTCTGCCATCAGCATTCTCCCTTATCCTACAAATAGTTGACTAGCATAATATTTACCTTTGTACAGGTGCAACGTCGAAAATCCGGAGTTCCGGAATCTGGAATGTTCCGGAATCCGGACTGATCAGTGGCAGGGTCGTCCGGAATCCGTAAAATGTTCCGGAATCCGAACCTGCCGACTCCAGGGCCCCGCTGCTGCCGCTGCCTTTAACCTCGGGTCCTCGCCACTGGCCTGCCCCGAACTCCTCCTCCGCGACGGTCCAAACAGCTCCTCGGCGGCGGGGCCCAGACTCCCTCCCTGACGTTCCAAAATCCGGAAATACCCAAACCTAGGCTCAGGTATTTCCGGATTCGTGACGTCAGAAAGACGATCGAAAGTCTGGAAAAACCCGAAATTCGGAACGGCCTCGGTCACAAGGGTTCCGGATTCTCGACGCTGCACCTGAACTGGATCCCAGCCATCCCATTTTCAGTTGAAAATATATGTTTTTGTTTGTTGAAAAACACAGAGGAGTAGAGGTTTAAACATGTTGACTGTGTCAAACAATGATAACACTGTCGGTCTAATGCGTCCATACTGAATTTATTCTGAAATCAATCAAATTCTGTCCTTCTGTTGCTGGAAAAAATGTTTAGTGCACTATTGAGTCTGCCAACAGAGTATTTAATACCTGTAGACATAACTTTTTAGAAACAAAAATTATTTCAAAGTCAGAGTGACTTGCCAAGATTGACTTGGACAGCAGCCAATCAGGAGGAGCCCAATAATTCAAAACATCTTCCAACTGAGTTTAAATCACTTCGGGAAAAAAAGGTGGAGTTTCTTTTCAACCTCAAACAAAAATATATTCTCAGCAATCTTTTCCTTGTGTTTTCTAACTGTCAACCAAGAAACTATAGGTGCTAATCACAGGTATTGTCGGTCTGTGAGCAGCTCAACAACAGGAAAAGAACAGATATTAATATTTGCCTGAAATAAAGCTTCAAAAGTTCAATCTCCAATTGGTTCGAAAGTCTCTTCTGGAAAAAGCAAATCGTCACAGGATGCAGAAACAGACCTTCCTGTATCAACACATGCTGATGCACGATGGGAAATTCAGAATGCATAAATGCTCTGGAGACAGATACACAGTCAAAGCTCAGGCTTCTGAGACAGTAAAAACTCTAAGGAAAGCACAAAAAGATAATTCAATTGTTAAAATTTAACAAGTTGTGAAATATGTACTTTTCATTTTTATTTAAAATAGTAATAAGTTGTGAGAAGAACGCAAAAAGGCTGCAGAGAGTTTTAGACAGGTTGACTGAGTGGGCAAGAACATGGCAAATGGAATACAATGCAGGGAAGTATGAAGTTATCTACTTTGTTGGAAAAACAAAAAAGACTATTTTTTTGAATGGTGAGACTGGGAAATGTTGTACAAGAGTAAAGTCTTACTAGAATTATAAAGGGCATTAGTGAGTGCACACTTGGAGTACTGTGTACAGTTCTGGTCTCCTTACCCAAGGAAAGACATGCTTGCCTTAGAGGGAGTACAACAAAGGTTCACTCGGCCAGTTTCTGGGATGAGGGGATTGCCCCATGAAGAGAGATTTAGTAGAGTAGGCCTATATTCCCTAGAGTTTAGAAGAACGATATAATTAAAACATAAAATTTTTAAGTGGCTTGACAAGGTTAAGCTGAGAAAATATGATTCCCTGGCTGGGGAATCTAAAACACGGGGTCACAGTCTCAGAATATGAGGTCGGTCATTTAGGACTGAGATGAGAAGAAATTTCTTCACTCAAAGGGTTGTGAATCTTTGGAATTCTCTGCCTGAGAGCGCTGTGTATGCTCAATCCTTGAGTATATTCAAGACAGAGGTCAATAAATTTTTGGGAACTAAGGGAATGAAGGGATATGGAGAAAATGAGGATGATGATCAGCCATGATCTTATTGAATAGCGAAGCAGGCTCGAAGGGCCAAGTGGCCTACTCCAGCTCCTATTTCTTATGTTATGTTCTTGTTACAAATTTCAGTCACCAACATAAAATGGCAAATAATTTGAGAAGCATTTTTGTGCCCTTTTTATTGCTAGGTTCTCTTAATTGATTACAATGCCTCAGTAATTTCTCACTAACAGTTATCTAGCTACTTATCTTGCTTTTGATTGAGGTCTGATTTGTTGTTTCATTTTGAGCAAATCAACAAAATATGACAGCAAATTGTTGACATAGGACTTCACATTATAAATATTGACATACAAAACTTAATACAAAAACTGTGACCCAAGAAAGGGCAATGTTCAGAGGAACTGCACACTATATGAAATACTTTTAATGTATTACTAGCAGATCTCCCATGACAGTGCTCACAGTTGTTTTGCTGTTCATTGAGCTACAACATGGAGACGCATTCATTGTGCCCACAGAAAGGAACAGGAGTCCAAGAAACTTGGGTGAACCTGAATCTTAACTGCCCTCTGAAATGGCCCAGAAGGTGGCTCCTTCTCGACAGCAATTAGGGATGAACAATAAATGCTGGCTTTGCCAGCGACACCCACATCCCATGAATGAATTTTTTAAAAAGCAAGCCAGGGAGAAGCTCACATTGTGATTTAAGTGGCCACAGCACAGTAAGTGGCAGCAGAGGGAAAAGCAAGCATTTTAAAAGCATGAAAGCAAGCTGGTCATGGAATCAGAGAATGACAAAGCACAGAGGAGACCATTCGGCCTATCGTGCCTGTGCCGGCTCTTTGGTAGAGCTATCCAATTAATCCCACTCCACTGCTCTTTCCTCGTAGCCCTATAAATTTTCTCCCTTCAAGTATTTATCCAATTCTTTTTTGAAAGTTGTTTTTGAATCCGATTCCACTACCATTTCAGGCAGTGCATTCCAGATCACAACTCAGTGCATAAAAAAATGTTTTCCTCATTACACCTATTTGGTCCATTCATATGAATTCATAGGCGGCATCAGCAATACCAAAATAAGCCATTTAAAATTATTAAGAAAAGATCAGCACAAAGATCAGAGAATCAGTGGACCGAAGAAGGGCAATGACATTAACAGAGGGGAACAGCAGAGAGGAGCAGTCTAATAATAAATGATGGAATAGAGTCGGGAGGAGCAAATCCTGGAGACACCTTTCATTTCAATTCATAGGACACAGCAGTGGAGCAGCTGACATTAGGGAAGTTAGTAAATAAAGGGGTTATTTTGAAGACCAGTAGCAGGAATCTGTAAGGAAAAGAACAGGACACACCAAAGTCAAAAAATTGTGGAGATTCATTCCATTTGAATTCATAAAGGAATGGAATGAAGGAGGCCATTTAAAATAAAGTGATAAATACAACAATGGAGGGCTAAGGGAGGCATTTAAATACATTTATAAGTAAAGGAGGCCAAGTCAGCAAGGTGGGACCTGCAGAGCAAGAAGCAGAGTCACAGGGCAAGAAAATGTTGACAGAGCAGTTTTCCTCGTGACATTTTTACATTATAAATGCCGACACTGAAGTGCTATTCAATACGATGACACAAGAAGCAAGGGTAATGTGAGAAGGAAGTGCACACTATTTAATATATTACAGAATAGAATATATCTGCATATATTATGGAATATAATTTGTGTGTGTGGCTGCAACATTGTAATAGAAACGTTGGGCCCAAGTTTCGGCCTCAGTTGCTCCTGATTTTTTGGAGCAACTGGTGTAGGACGGAATATCTTAGAGATTCAAATTCTCGGCATTTAGTTTGCTCCAGTTCTAGTCAGTTAGAACAGTTTCACTTTGGAACAGAATTTTTTTTCAAAAGGGGGCGTGTCTGGCCACTTACGCCTGTTTTCAAAGTTTCGGCAGTGAAAACTTACTCCAAACTAACTTAGAATGGAGTAAGTGAAGATTTTTGTACGCTCGAAAAAAACTTGTCTACACTTTAGAAAATCAGGCGTAGGTTACAAATCAGGCGTAGGGAATGGGGGGAGGGGGGTTTAAAGGGAAGTTTACAAACATTAAACACTTCAGTTTTACAAATAAAGAGCCATCATTAATAATAAATGATAAAAACATCAATAAATCAACCAATAAACCAATCAAAAAAAAATTACTAAGAAATATTTTTTTTAATTAAATAAAACATTTTCTACTTACCAACTGCAGCACCGGGAGCCCTCCAACAGCGTGCTGGGATGCCCCCACCCCACCCCCACCCCACCCCACCGTCTCTTTCAGTGTCTCTATCTCTGTCTGTCTGTGTGTGTCTCTCACTCTGTCTGTCTGTCAGTGTGTGTGTTTCTGACAGCGAGGGGTGGAGGGGAGGGAGAGGATGGGGAGTGGAGGGGAGGGAGAGGATGGGGAGGGGGGTGGAGGGGAGGAGGGGGTGGGCGGGGAGGGGGGTGACAAGTGGAGAAGGGGAGGGGGTGAGGGGAGGGGAGGGGGTGAGGGGAGGGGAGGGGGTGAGGGGAGGGAGGGGGTTGAGAAGAGAGGGAGGGAAGGGAGAGGAGTGAGAAGGAGGGAGGGAGGGAGGGGAGAGGAGTGAGAAGGGAGGGGGGGTGAGAAGGCAGGGGGAGGGGAGGGGGTGAGAAAGGAGGGAGGGGAGGGGGTAGGGAGAAAGAGAGAGAGAGAAAGAGAGAGAAAGAGAGAGAAAGAGAGAGAAAGAGAGAGAAAGAGAGAGAAGAGAGAGAG
>NW_027251236.1:0-52500 GCF_044704955.1 Pristiophorus japonicus | reverse complement strand
GAAGGAGACAGTGGCTTTTTGCCGCGGAGGGTGGGGAGGGGAAGGAGACAGTGGCTTGTTGCCGCGGAGGGTGGGGAGGGGAAGGAGACAGTGGCTTGTTGCCGCGGAGGATGGGGAGGGGAAGGAGACAGTGGCTTGTTACCGCGGAGGCGAGGGAGGGAGGGGAAGGAGACAGCGGTTTGTTATCGCGGAGGGAGGGAGGGGAAGGAGACAGCGGCTTGTTATCGCGGAGGGTGGGGAGGGGAAGGAGACAGTGGCTTGTTACCGCGCGGGGAGGGTGGGGAAGGAGACAGTGGCTTGTTGCCGCGGAGGGAGGGGAGGGGAAGGAGACAGTGGCTTGTTGCCACGGAGGGGAGGGAGGGAGGGGAAGGAGACAGCGGCTTATTACCGTGAAGGGAGGGGAGGGGAAGGAGACAGTGGATTGTTGCCACGGAGGGGAGGGGAGGGAGGGGAAGGAGACAGCGGCTTGTTCCCGTGGAGGGAGGGAAGGGAGGGAAAGGAGACAGTGGCTTGTTGCCGTGGAGGGAGGGAGGGGAAGGAGACAGTGGCTTGTTGCCACGGGGGGAGGGAGGGAGGGGAAGGAGACAGCGGCTTATTACCGTGGAGGGAGGGGAGGGAGGGGAGGGAGTCAGCGGCTTGTTACCACGGAGGGAGGGGAGGGAGGGGAAGGAGACAGCAGCTTGTTACCACGGAGGGAGGGGAGGGAGGGGAATGAGACAGCGGCTTGTTCCCGTGGGGTGAGGGAAGGGAGGGAAAGGAGACAGTGGCTTGTTGCCGCGGAGGGAGGGGAGGGGAAGGAGACAGTGGCTTGTTACCGCCGAGGGGAGGGAGGGGAAGGAGGCAGTGGCTTGTTGCCGCGGAGGGAGGAGTGGGAGGGGAAGGAGACAGTGGCTTGTTGCCGCGGAGGGGAGGGAGGGAGGGGAAGGAGACAGCGGCTTGTTACCGCGGAGAGGAGGGAGGGGAAGGAGACAGCGTCTTGTTACCGCGGAGGGAGGGGAGGGAGGGGAAGTAGACAGTGGCTTGTTACTGCGGAGGGGAGGGAGGGTAAGGAGACAGTGGCTTGTTACCGCGGAGGGGAGGGAGGGGAAGGAGACAGTGGCTTTTGGCCGCGGAGCGAGGGGAGGGAGGGGAAGGAGGCAGTGGCTTGTTGCCGTGGAGGGAGGGGAGGGGAAGGAGACAGCGGCTTTTTACCGCGGAGGGGAGCGAGGGAGGGGATGGAGACAGGGACTTGTTACCGCGGAGGGGAGGGAGGGGAAGGAGAGCGGCTTGTTACCGCGGAGGGGAGGGAGGGGGAGGAGACAGTGGCTTGTTGCCGCGGAGGGGAGGGAGGGGAAGGAGACAGTCGCTTGTTGCCGCAGAGGGGAGGGGAGGGAGGGGAAGGAGACAGCGGCTTGTTACCGCGGAGCGGAGGGAGGGAGGGGAAGAATACAGTGGCTTGTTGCCGCGGGGGGAGGGGAGGGAGGGAAAGGAGACAGCGGCTTGTTACCGCGGAGGGGAGGGGAGGGAGGGGAAGGAGAAAGTGGCTTGTTCCCGCGGAGGGTAGGGAGGGGAGGGGAAGGAGACAGCGGCTTGTTACCGCGGAGGGGAGGGGAGGGAGGGGAAGGAGACAGCGGCTTGTTGCCGCGGAGGGAGGGGAGAGGAAGGAGACAGCGGCTTGTTGCCGCGGAGGGAGGGGAGGGGAGGAAGGGGAAGGAGACAGCGGCTTGTTACCGCGGAGGGTAGGGAGGGGAGGGGAAGGAGACAGCGGCTTGTTACAGCGGAGGGGAGTGGAGGGAGCGGAAGGAGATAGCGGCTTGTTGCCGCGGAGGGAGGGGAGGGGAAGGACACAGCGGCTTGTTGCCGCGGAGGGGAGGGAGGGGAAGGAGACAGCAGCATGTTACCGCGGAGGGGAGGGGAGGGAGGGGAAGGAGACAGCGGCTTGTTGCCGCGGAGGGGAGGGAGGGGAAGGAGACAGCGTCTTGTTACCGCGGAGGGGAGGGAGGGGAAAGAGACAGCGGCTTGTTGCCGCGGGGGGAGGGGAGGGAGGGGAAGGAGACAGTGCCTTGTTGCCGCGGGGGGAGGGGAGGGAGGGGAAGGAGACATCGGCTTGTTACCGCGGAGGGGAGGGAGGGGAAGGAGACAGTGGCTTGATACCGCGGAGGGGAGGGAGGGGAAGGAGACAGTGGCTTGTTGCCGTGGAGGGAGGGGAGGGGAAGGAGACAGCGGCTTGTTACCGCGGAGGGGAGCGAGGGAGGGGAAGGAGACAGGGGCTTGTTACCGCGGAGGGAAGGGAGGGGGAGGAGACAGCAGCTAGTTACCGCGGAGGGGAGGGAGGGGAAGGAGAAGCGGCTTGTTTCCGCGGAGGGGAGGGAGGGGGAGGAGACAGTGGCTTGTTGACGCGGAGGTGAGGGGACGGAGGGGAAGGAGACAGTGGCTTGTTGACGCGGAGGGGAGGGGAGGGAGGGGAAGGAGACAGTGGCTTGTTGCCGCGGAGGGAGGGGAGTGGAAGGAGACAGCGGCTTGTTGCCGCGGAGGGACGGGAGGGGAAGGGGACAGTGGCTTGTTGCCGCGTAGGGGAGGGGAGGGAGGTGAAGGAGACAGTGGCTTGTTGCCGCGGAGGGGAGGGAGAGCTAGGAGACAGTGGTTTGTTGCCGCGGAGGGAGGGGAGGGGAAGAGAACAGCGGCTTGTTGCCGCGGAGGGGAGGGAGGGAGGGGAAGGAGACAGCGGCTTGTTACCGCGGAGTGGAGGGAGGTAGGGGAAGAGGACAGTGGCTTGTTACCGCGGAGGGGAGGGTGGGGGAGGGGAAGGAGACAGCGGCTTGTTGCCGCGGAGGGAGGTGACGGGAGGAAGCGGAAGGAGACAGCGGCTTGTTACCGTGGAGGGTAGGGAGGGGAGGGGAAGGAGACAGCGGCTTGTTACCGCGGAGGGGAGGAGAGGGAGGGGAAGGAGACAGCGGCTTGTTGCCGCGGAGGGAGGGGAGGGGAAGGAGACAGCGGCTTGTTGCCTCGGGGGGAGGGGAGGGAGGGAAAGGAGACAGCGGCTTGTTGCCGCGGAGGGGAGGGAGGGGAAGGAGACAGCAGCTTGTTACCGCGGAGGGGAGGGAGTGGAAGGAGACAGCGGCTTGTTACCGCGGAGGGGAGGGGAGGGAGGGGAAGGAGACAGTGTCTTGTTACTGCAGAGGGGAGGGAGGGGAAGGAGACAGCGGCTTGTTACCGCGGAGCGAGGGGAGGGAGGGGAAGGAGACAGCGGCTTGTTGCCGCGGAGCGAGGGGAGGGAGGGGAAGGAGACAGCGGCTTGTTGCCGCGGAGGGAGGGGATGGGAAGGAGACAGTGGCTTGTTGCCGCGGAGGGGAGGGAGGGGAAGGAGAGCGGCTTGTTACCGCGGAGGGGAGGGAGGGGGAGGAGACAGTGGCTTGTTGCCGCGGAGGGGAGGGAGGGGAAGGAGACAGTCGCTTGTTGCCGCAGAGGGGAGGGGAGGGAGGGGAAGGAGACAGCGGCTTGTTGCCGCGGGGGGAGGGGAGGGAGGGGAAGGAGACAGCGGCTTGTTGTCGCGGGGGGAGGGGAGGGAAGGGAAGGATACAGTGCCTTGTTGCCGCGGGGGGAGGGGAGGGAGGGGAAGGAGACATCGGCTTGTTACCGCGGAGGGGAGGGAGGGGAAGGAGACAGTGGCTTGATACCGCGGAGGGGAGGGAGGGGAAGGAGACAGTGGCTTGTTGCCGCGGAGGGGAGGGAGGGGAAGGAGACAGTGGCTTGTTGCCGTGGAGGGAGGGGAGGGGAAGGAGACAGCGGCTTGTTACCGCGGAGGGGAGGGAGGGGAAGGAGACAGTGGCTTGTTGCCGCGGAGGGATGGGAGGGGAAGGAGACAGCAGCTTGTTGCCGCGGAGGGGAGGGAGGGAAAGGAGACAGTGGCTTGTTGCCGTGGAGGGAGGGGAGGGGAAGGAGACAGCGGCTTGTTACCGCGGAGGGGAGCGAGGGAGGGGAAGGAGACAGGGGCTTGTTACCGCGGAGGGAAGGGAGGGGGAGGAGACAGCGGCTTGTTACCGCGGAGGGGAGGGAGGGGAAGGAGAAGCGGCTTGTTTCCGCGGAGGGGAGGGAGGGGGAGGAGACAGTGGCTTGTTGCCGCGGAGGGGAGGGAGGGGAAGGAGACAGTGGCTTGTTGCCGCAGAGGGGACGGAGGGGAAGGAGACAGTGGCTTGTTGACGCGGAGGGGAGGGGAGGGAGGGGAAGGAGACAGCGGCTTGTTACCGCGGAGGGGAGGGAGGGCAAGGAGACAGTGGCTTGTTGCCGCGGAGGGAGGGGAGTGGAAGGAGACAGCGGCTTGTTGCCGCGGAGGGACGGGAGGGGAAGGAGACAGTGGCTTGTTGCCGCGTAGGGGAGGGGAGGGAGGTGAAGGAGACAGTGGCTTGTTGCCGCGGAGGGGAGGGAGAGCAAGGAGACAGTGGCTTGTTGCCGCGGAGGGAGGGGAGGGGAAGAGAACAGCGGCTTGTTGCCGCGGAGGGGAGGGAGGGAGGGGAAGGAGACAGCGGCTTGTTACCGCGGAGTGGAGGGAGGTAGGGGAAGGAGACAGTGGCTTGTTGCCGCGGAGGGAGGGGAGCGGAAGAGAACAGCGGCTTGTTGCCGCGGAGGGGAGGGAGGGAGGGGAAGGAGACAGTGGCTTGTTACCGCGGAGGGGAGGGAGGGAGGGCAAGAATACAGTGGCTTGTTGCCGAAGGGGGAGGGGAGGGAGGGAAAGGAGACAGCGGCTTGTTACCGCGGAGGGGAGGGGAGGGAGGGGAAGGAGACAGCGGCTTGTTGCCGCGGAGGGAGGGGAGGGGAAGGAGACAGCGGCTTGTTGCCGCGGAGGGGAGGGAGGGGAAGGAGACAGTGGCTTGTTGCCGCGGAGGGAGGGGAGGGGAAGGAGACAGCGGCTTGTTGCCTCGGGGGGAGGGGAGGGAGGGAAAGGAGACAGCGGCTTGTTACCGCGGAGGGGAGGGGAGGGAGGGGAAGGAGACAGCGGCTTGTTGCCGCGGAGGGGAGGGAGGAGAAGGAGACAGCAGCTTGTTACCGCGGAGGGAGGTGAGGGGAGGAAGCGGAAGGAGACAGCGGCTTGTTACCGCGGAGGGTAGGGAGGGGAGGGGAAGGAGACAGCGGCTTGTTACCGCGGAGGGGAGGAGAGGGAGGGGAAGGAGACAGCGGCTTGTTGCCGCGGAGGGAGGGGAGGGGAAGGAGACAGCGGCTTGTTGCCTCGGGGGGAGGGGAGGGAGGGAAAGGAGACAGCGGCTTTTACCGCGGAGGGGAGGGGAGGGAGGGGAAGGAGACAGTGGCTTGTTGCCGCGTAGGGGAGGGGAGGGAGGTGAAGGAGACAGTGGCTTGTTGCCGCGGAGGGGAGGGAGAGCAAGGAGACAGTGGCTTGTTGCCGCGGAGGGAGGGGAGGGGAAGAGAACAGCGGCTTGTTGCCGCGGAGGGGAGGGAGGGAGGGGAAGGAGACAGCGGCTTGTTACCGCGGAGTGGAGGGAGGTAGGGGAAGGAGACAGCGGCTTGTTGCCGCGGAGGGAGGGGAGGGGAAGAGAACAGCGGCTTGTTGCCGCGGAGGGGAGGGAGGGAGGGGAAGGAGACAGTGGCTTGTTACCGCGGAGGGGAGGGAGGGAGGGCAAGAATACAGTGGCTTGTTGCCGAAGTGGGAGGGGAGGGAGGGAAAGGAGACAGCGGCTTGTTACCGCGGAGGGGAGGGGAGGGAGGGGAAAGAGACAGCGGCTTGTTGCCGCGGAGGGGAGGGAGGGGAAGGAGACAGTGGCTTGTTGCCGCGGAGGGAGGGGAGGGGAAGGAGACAGCGGCTTGTTGCCTCGGGGGGAGGGGAGGGAGGGAAAGGAGACAGCGGCTTGTTACCGCGGAGGGGAGGGGAGGGAGGGGAAGGAGACAGCGGCTTGTTGCCGCGGAGGGGAGGGAGGAGAAGGAGACAGCAGCTTGTTACCGCGGAGGGAGGTGAGGGGAGGAAGCGGAAGGAGACAGCGGCTTGTTACCGCGGAGGGTAGGGAGGGGAGGCAAAGGAGACAGCGGCTTGTTACCGCGGAGGGGAGGAGAGGGAGGGGAAGGAGACAGCGGCTTGTTGCCGCGGAGGGAGGGGAGGGGAAGGAGACAGCGGCTTGTTGCCTCGGGGGGAGGGGAGGGAGGGAAAGGAGACAGCGGCTTGTTACCGCGGAGGGGAGGGGAGGGAGGGAAAGGAGACAGCGGCTTGTTGCCGCGGAGGGGAGGGAGGAGAAGGAGACAGCAGCTTGTTACCGCGGAGGGAGGTGAGGGGAGGAAGGGGAAGGAGACAGCGGCTTGTTACCGCGGAGGGAGGGGAGGGGAAGGAGACAGCGGCTTGTTACCGCGGAGGGGAGGAGAGGGAGGGGAAGGAGACAGCGGCTTTTTGCCGCGGAGGGGAGGGAGGGGAAGGAGACAGCGGCTTGTTGCCGCGGGGGGAGGGGAGGGAGGGGAAGGAGACAGTGGCTTGTTACTGCGGAGGGAGGGGAGGGAGGTGAAGGAGACAGCGGCTTGTTACCGCGGAGGGGAGGGAGGGGAAGGAGACAGTGGCTTGTTACCGCGGAGGGGAGGGAGGGGAAGGAGACAGCGGCTTGTTACCGCGGAGGGGAGGGAGGGGAAGGAGACAGTGGCTTGTTACCGCGGAGGGTAGGGAGGGGATGGGAAGGAGACAGCGGCTTGTTGCCGCGGAGGGGAGGGAGGGGAAGGAGACAGTGGCTTGTTACCGCGGAGGGTAGGGAGGGGATGGGAAGGAGACAGCGGATTGTTGCCGCGGAGGGGAGGGAGGGGAAGGAGACAGTGGCTTGTTACCGCGGAGGGGAGGGAGGGGAAGGAGACAGCGGCTTGTTACCGCGGAGGGTAGGGAGGGGATGGGAAGGAGACAGCGGCTTGTTGCCGCGGAGGGAGGGGATGGGAAGGAGACAGCGGCTTGTTGCCGCGGAGGGGAGACAGGGAGGGGAAAGAGACAGCGGCTTTTTGCCGCGGAGGGGAGGGAGGGGAAGGAGACAGCGGCTTGTTGCCGCGGGGGGAGGGGAGGGAGGGGAAGGAGACAGCGGCTTGTTGCCACGGAGGGGAGACAGGGAGGGGAAAGAGACAGTGGCTTTTTGCCGCGGAGGGGAGGGAGGGGAAGGAGACAGCGGCTTGTTGCCGCGGGGGGAGGGGAGGGAGGGGAAGGAGACAGTGGCTTGTTACTGCGGAGGGGAGGGAGGGGAAGGAGACAGCGGCTTGTTGTCGCGGGGGGAGGGGAGGGAAGGGAAGGAGACAGTGGCTTGTTACTGCGGAGGGGAGGGAGGGGAAGGAGACAGCGGCTTGTTACCGCGGAGGGGAGGGGAGGGAGGGGAAGGAGACAGTGTCTTGTTACTGCGGAGGGGAGGGAAGGGAAGGAGACAGCGGCTTGTTACCGCGGAGGGTAGGGAGGGGATGGGAAGGAGACAGCGGCTTGTTGCCGCGGAGGGGAGGGAGTGGAAGGAGACAGTGGCTTGTTGCCGCGGAGGGAGGGGATGGGAAGGAGACAGCGGCTTGTTGCCGCGGGGGGAGGGGAGGGAAGGGAAGGAGACAGTGGCTTGTTACTGCGGAGGGGAGGGAGGGGAAGGAGACAGCGGCTTGTTGTCGCGGGGGGAGGGGAAGGAGGGGAAGGAGACAGTGGCTTGTTACTGCGGAGGGGAGGGAGGGGAAGGAGACAGCGGCTTGTTGTCGCGGGGGGAGGGGAGGGAAGGGAAGGAGACAGTGGCTTGTTGCCGCAGGGGGAGGGGAGGAAAGGGAAGGAGACAGTGGCTTGTTGCCGCGGGGGGAGGGGAGGGAGGGGAAGGAGACAGTAGCTTGTTGCCGCGGAGGGAGGGGATGGGAAGGAGACAGTGGCTTGTTGCCGCGGAGGGGAGGGAGGGGAAAGAGACAGCAGCTTGTTGCCGCGGGGGGAGGGGAGGGAGGGGAAGGAGACAGTGGCTTGTTACTGCGGAGGGGAGGGAGGGGAAGGAGACAGCGGCTTGTTGCCGCGGGGGGAGGGGAGGGAGGGGAAGGAGACAGCGGCTTGTTACCGCGGAGGGGAGGGAGGGGAAGGAGACAGTGGCTTGTTGCCGCGGAGCGAGGGGAGGGAGGGGAAGGAGACAGAGGCTTGTTGCCGCGGGGGGAGGGGAGGGAGGGGAAGGAGACAGCGGCTTGTTGCCGCGGGGGGAGGGAAGGGAGGGGAAGGAGACAGCGGCTTGTTGCCGCGGAGGGGAGGGAGGGAAGGAGACAGTGGCTTGTTGCCGTGGACGGAGGGGAGGGGAAGGAGACAGCGGCTTGTTACCGCGGAGGGGAGCGAGGGAGGGGAAGGAGACAGCGGCTTATTACCGCGGAGGTGAGGGAGGGGAAGGAGAAGCGGCTTGTTACAGCGGAGGGGAGGGAGGGGGAGGAGACAGTGGCTTGTTGCCGTGGAGGGGAGGGAGGGGAAGGAGACAGTGGCTTGTTGCCGCAGAGGGGAGGGAGGGGAAGGAGACAGCGGCTTGTTACCGCGGAGGGGAGGGAGGGCAAGGAGACAGCGGCTTGTTGCCGCGGAGGGAGGGGAGGGGAAGGAGACAGCGGCTTGTTGCCGCGGAGGGAGGGGAGGGGAATGAGACAGTGGCTTGTTGCCACGTATTGGAGGGGAGGGAGGTGAAGGAGACAGTGGCTTGTTGCCGCAGAGGGGAGGGGAGGGGAAGGAGACAGCGGCTTGTTGCCGCGGAGGGGAGGGAGGGAGGGGAAGGAGACAGCGGCTTGTTACCGCGGAGTGGAGGGAGGTAGGGGAAGGAGACAGTGGCTTGTTCCCGCGGAGGGGAGGGAGGGAGGGCAAGAATAAAGTGGCTTGTTGCCGCGGGGGGAGGGGAGGGAGGGAAAGGAGACAGCGGCTTGTTGCCGCGGAGGGAGGGGAGGGGAAGGAGACAGCGGCTTGTTGCCTCGGGGGGAGGGGAGGGAGGGAAAGGAGACAGCGGCTTGTTACCGCGGAGGGGAGGGGAGGGAGGGGAAGGAGACAGTGGCTTGTTACCGCGGAGGGGAGGGAGGGAGGGCAAGAATACAGTGGCTTGTTGCCGAAGGGGGAGGGGAGGGAGGGAAAGGAGACAGTGGCTTGTTGCCGCGTAGGGGAGGGGAGGGAGGTGAAGGAGACAGTGGCTTGTTGCCGCGGAGGGGAGGGGAGGTAGGGGAAGGAGACAGTGGCTTGTTACTGCGGAGGGGAGGGAGGGGAAGGAGACAGCGGCTTGTTGTCGCGGGGGGAGGGGAGGGAAGGGAAGGAGACAGTGGCTTGTTACTGCGGAGGGGAGGGAGGGGAAGGAGACAGCGGCTTGTTACCGCGGAGGGGAGGGGAGGGAGGGGAAGGAGACAGTGTCTTGTTACTGCGGAGGGGAGGGAAGGGAAGGAGACAGCGGCTTGTTACCGCGGAGGGTAGGGAGGGGATGGGAAGGAGACAGCGGCTTGTTGCCGCGGAGGGGAGGGAGTGGAAGGAGACAGTGGCTTGTTGCCGCGGAGGGAGGGGATGGGAAGGAGACAGCGGCTTGTTGCCGCGGGGGGAGGGGAGGGAAGGGAAGGAGACAGTGGCTTGTTACTGCGGAGGGGAGGGAGGGGAAGGAGACAGCGGCTTGTTGCCGCGGGGGGAGGGGAGGGAGGGGAAGGAGACAGCGGCTTGTTACCGCGGAGGGGAGGGAGGGGAAGGAGACAGTGGCTTGTTGCCGCGGAGCGAGGGGAGGGAGGGGAAGGAGACAGAGGCTTGTTGCCGCGGGGGGAGGGGAGGGAGGGGAAGGAGACAGCGGCTTGTTGCCGCGGGGGGAGGGAAGGGAGGGGAAGGAGACAGCGGCTTGTTGCCGCGGAGGGGAGGGAGGGAAGGAGACAGTGGCTTGTTGCCGTGGACGGAGGGGAGGGGAAGGAGACAGCGGCTTGTTACCGCGGAGGGGAGCGAGGGAGGGGAAGGAGACAGCGGCTTATTACCGCGGAGGTGAGGGAGGGGAAGGAGAAGCGGCTTGTTACCAGCGGAGGGGAGGGAGGGGGAGGAGACAGTGGCTTGTTGCCGTGGAGGGGAGGGAGGGGAAGGAGACAGTGGCTTGTTGCCGCAGAGGGGAGGGAGGGGAAGGAGACAGCGGC
This sequence comes from Pristiophorus japonicus, assembly GCF_044704955.1. Lineage (NCBI taxonomy): Eukaryota > Metazoa > Chordata > Chondrichthyes > Pristiophoridae > Pristiophorus > Pristiophorus japonicus. Next base: position 42,435 of record NW_027251236.1, on the reverse strand, counting down.
TTGTTACCGCGGAGGGGAGGGAGGGCAAGGAGACAGCGGCTTGTTGCCGCGGAGGGAGGGAGGGGAAGGAGACAGCGGCTTGTTGCCGCGGAGGGAGGGGAGGGGAATGAGACAGTGGCTTGTTGCCACGTATTGGAGGGGAGGGAGGTGAAGGAGACAGTGGCTTGTTGCCGCAGAGGGGAGGGGAGGGGAAGGAGACAGCGGCTTGTTGCCGCGGAGGGGAGGGAGGGAGGGGAAGGAGACAGCGGCTTGTTACCGCGGAGTGGAGGGAGGTAGGGGAAGGAGACAGTGGCTTGTTCCCGCGGAGGGGAGGGAGGGAGGGCAAGAATAAAGTGGCTTGTTGCCGCGGGGGGAGGGGAGGGAGGGAAAGGAGACAGCGGCTTGTTGCCGCGGAGGGAGGGGAGGGGAAGGAGACAGCGGCTTGTTGCCTCGGGGGGAGGGGAGGGAGGGAAAGGAGACAGCGGCTTGTTACCGCGGAGGGGAGGGGAGGGAGGGGAAGGAGACAGTGGCTTGTTACCGCGGAGGGGAGGGAGGGAGGGCAAGAATACAGTGGCTTGTTGCCGAAGGGGGAGGGGAGGGAGGGAAAGGAGACAGTGGCTTGTTGCCGCGTAGGGGAGGGGAGGGAGGTGAAGGAGACAGTGGCTTGTTGCCGCGGAGGGGAGGGAGAGCAAGGAGACAGTGGCTTGTTGCCGCGGAGGGAGGGGAGGGGAAGGAGACAGTGGCTTGTTGCCGCGTAGGGGAGGGGAGGGAGGTGAAGGAGACAGTGGCTTGTTGCCGCGGAGGGGAGGGAGAGCAAGGAGACAGTGGCTTGTTGCCGCGGAGGGAGGTGAGGGGAAGAGAACAGCGGCTTGTTGCCGCGGAGGGGAGGGAGGGAGGGGAAGGAGACAGCGGCTTGTTACCGCGGAGTGGAGGGAGGTAGGGGAAGGAGACAGTGGCTTGTTGCCGCGGAGGGAGGGGAGGGGAAGAGAACAGCGGCTTGTTGCCGCGGAGGGGAGGGAGGGAGGGGAAGGAGACAGTGGCTTGTTACCGCGGAGGGGAGGGAGGGAGGGCAAGAATACAGTGGCTTGTTGCCGAAGGGGGAGGGGAGGGAGGGAAAGGAGACAGCGGCTTGTTACCGCGGAGGGGAGGGGAGGGAGGGGAAGGAGACAGCGGCTTGTTGCCGCGGAGGGGAGGGAGGGGAAGGAGACAGTGGCTTGTTGCCGCGGAGGGAGGGGAGGGGAAGGAGACAGCGGCTTGTTGCCTCGGGGGGAGGGGAGGGAGGGAAAGGAGACAGCGGCTTGTTACCGCGGAGGGGAGGGGAGGGAGGTGAAGGAGACAGCGGCTTGTTGCCGCGGAGCGGAGGGAGGAGAAGGAGACAGCAGCTTGTTACCGCGGAGGGAGGTGAGGGGAGGAAGCGGAAGGAGACAGCGGCTTGTTACCGCGGAGGGTAGGGAGGGGAGGGGAAGGAGACAGCGGCTTGTTACCGCGGAGGGAGGGGAGGGGAAGGAGACAGCGGCTTGTTGCCTCGGGGGGAGGGGAGGGAGGGAAAGGAGACAGCGGTTTGTTACCGCGGAGGGGAGGGGAGGGAGGGGAAGGAGACAGCGGCTTGTTGCCGCGGAGGGAGGGGAGGGGAAGGAGACAGCGGCTTGTTGCCTCGGGGGGAGGGGAGGGAGGGAAAGGAGACAGCGGTTTGTTACCGCGGAGGGGAGGGGAGGGAGGGGAAGGAGACAGCGGCTTGTTACCGCGGAGGGGAGGAAGGGGAAGGAGACAGCGGCTTGTTACCGCGGAGGGAGGGGAGGGGAAGGAGACAGCGGCTTGTTACCGCGGAGGGGAGGAGAGGGAGGGGAAGGAGACAGCGGCTTGTTGCCGCGGAGGGGAGGGAGGAGAAGGAGACAGCAGCTTGTTACCGCGGAGGGAGGTGAGGGGAGGAAGGGGAAGGAGACAGCGGCTTGTTACCGCGGAGGGAGGGGAGGGGAAGGAGACAGCGGCTTGTTGCCTCGGGGGGAGGGGAGGGAGGGAAAGGAGACAGCGGTTTGTTACCGCGGAGGGGAGGGGAGGGAGGGGAAGGAGACAGCGGCTTGTTGCCGCGGAGGGGAGGGAGGAGAAGGAGACAGCAGCTTGTTACCGCGGAGGGAGGTGAGGGGAGGAAGGGGAAGGAGACAGCGGCTTGTTACCGCGGAGGGAGGGGAGGGGAAGGAGACAGCGGCTTGTTACCGCGGAGGGTAGGGAGGGGATGGGAAGGAGACAGCGGCTTGTTGCCGCGGAGGGGAGGGAGGGGAAGGAGACAGTGGCTTGTTACCGCGGAGGGGAGGGAGGGGAAGGAGACAGCGGCTTGTTACCGCGGAGGGTAGGGAGGGGATGGGAAGGAGACAGCGGCTTGTTGCCGCGGAGGGAGGGGATGGGAAGGAGACAGCGGCTTGTTGCCGCGGAGGGGAGACAGGGAGGGGAAAGAGACAGCGGCTTTTTGCCGCGGAGGGGAGGGGAGGGAGGGGAAGGAGACAGTGGCTTGTTACTGCGGAGGGGAGGGAGGGGAAGGAGACAGCGGCTTGTTGTCGTGGGGGGAGGGGAGGGAAGGGAAGGAGACAGCAGCTTGTTACCGCGGAGGGGAGGGGAGGGAGGGGAAGGAGACAGTGTCTTGTTACTGCGGAGGGGAGGGAGGGGAAGGAGACAGCGGCTTGTTACCGCGGAGGGGAGGGAGAGGAAGGAGACAGTGGCTTGTTGCCGCGGAGGGAGGGGATGGGAAGGAGACAGCGGCTTGTTGCCGCGGGGGGAGGGGAGGCAAGGGAAGGAGTAGTGGCTTGTTGTCGCGGGGGGAGGGGAAGGAGGGGAAGGAGACAGTGGCTTGTTACTGCGGAGGGGAGGGAGGGGAAGGAGACAGCGGCTTGTTGTCGCGGGGGGAGGGGAAGGAGGGGAAGGAGACAGTGGCTTGTTACTGCGGAGGGGAGGGAGGGGAAGGAGACAGCGGCTTGTTGTCGCGGGGGGAGGGGAGGGAAGGGATGGAGACAGTGGCTTGTTGCCGCGGGGGGAGGGGAGGGAGGGGAAGGAGACAGTGGCTTGTTGCCGCGGAGGGAGGGGATGGGAAGGAGACAGCGGCTTGTTGCCGCGGAGGGGAGACAGGGAGGGGAAAGAGACAGCGGCTTGTTACCGCGGAGGGGAGGGAGGGGAGGGGAAGGAGACAGCGGCTTGTTGCCACGGAGGGGAGGGAGGGAGGGGAAGGAGACAGCGGCTTGTTGCCGCGGGGGGAGGGGAGGGCGGGAAAGGAGACAGCGGCTTGGTACCGCGGAGGGGAGGGGAGGGAGGGGAAGGAGATAGTGGCTTGTTCCCGCGGAGGGTAGGGAGGGGAGGGGAAGGAGACAGCGGCTTGTTGCCGCGGAGGGGAGGAGAGGGAGGGGAAGGAGACAGCGGCTTGTTGCCGCGGAGGGATGGGAGGGGTGGGAGACAGCAGCTTGTTACCGCGGAGGGGAGGGGAGGGAGGGGAAGGAGACAGCAGCTTGTTACCGCGGACGGAGTTGAGGGGAGGAAGGGGAAGGAGGCAGCGGCTTGTTGCCGCGGAGGGGAGGGAGGGGTGGGAGACAGCGGCTTGTTGCCGCGGAGGGGAGGGAGGGGTGGGAGACAGCAGCTTGTTACCGCGGAGGGGAGGGGAGGGAGGGGAAGGAGACAGTGGCTTGTTACTGCGGAGGGGAGGGAGGGGAAGGAGACAGTGGCTTGTTGTCGCGGGGGTAGGGGAGGGAAGGGAAGGAGACAGTGCCTTGTTGCCGCGGGGGGAGGGGAGGGAGGGGAAGGAGACAGCGGCTTGTTACCGCGGAGGGGAGGGAGGGGAAGGAGACAGCAGCTTGTTACCGCGGAGGGGAGGGGAGGGAGGGGAAGGAGACAGCGGCTTGTTGCCGCGGAGGGGAGGGAGGGGAAGGAGACAGTGGCTTGTTACCGCGGAGGGGAGGGGAGAGAGGGGAAGGAGACAGCGGCTTGTTACCGTGGAGGGGAGGGGAGGGAGGGGAAGGAGACAGCGGCTTGTTACCGCGGAGGGGAGGGAGGGCAAGGAGACAGTGGCTTTTTGCCGCGGAGATAGGGGAGGGGAAGGAGACAGCGGCTTGTTGCCGCGGAGGGAGGGGAAGGAGGTGAAGGAGACAGCGGCTTGTTACCGCGGAGGGAGGGGAGGGGAAGGAGACAGTGGCTTGTTGCTGCGGGGGGAGGGGAGGGAGGGGAAGGAGACAGTAGCTTGTTGCCGCGGAGGGAGGGGATGGGAAGGAGACAGTGGCTTGTTGCCGCGGAGGGGAGGGAGGGGAAAGAGACAGCAGCTTGTTGCCGCGGGGGGAGGGGAGGGAGGGGAAGGAGACAGTGGCTTGTTACTGCGGAGGGGAGGGAGGGGAAGGAGACAGCGGCTTGTTGCCGCGGGGGGAGGGGAGGGAGGGGAAGGAGACAGCGGCTTGTTACCGCGGAGGGGAGGGAGGGGAAGGAGACAGTGGCTTGTTGCCGCGGAGCGAGGGGAGGGAGGGGAAGGAGACAGAGGCTTGTTGCCGCGGGGGGAGGGGAGGGAGGGGAAGGAGACAGCGGCTTGTTGCCGCGGGGGGAGGGAAGGGAGGGGAAGGAGACAGCGGCTTGTTGCCGCGGAGGGGAGGGAGGGAAGGAGACAGTGGCTTGTTGCCGTGGACGGAGGGGAGGGGAAGGAGACAGCGGCTTGTTACCGCGGAGGGGAGCGAGGGAGGGGAAGGAGACAGCGGCTTATTACCGCGGAGGTGAGGGAGGGGAAGGAGAAGCGGCTTGTTACAGCGGAGGGGAGGGAGGGGGAGGAGACAGTGGCTTGTTGCCGTGGAGGGGAGGGAGGGGAAGGAGACAGTGGCTTGTTGCCGCAGAGGGGAGGGAGGGGAAGGAGACAGCGGCTTGTTACCGCGGAGGGGAGGGAGGGCAAGGAGACAGCGGCTTGTTGCCGCGGAGGGAGGGGAGGGGAAGGAGACAGCGGCTTGTTGCCGCGGAGGGAGGGGAGGGGAATGAGACAGTGGCTTGTTGCCACGTATTGGAGGGGAGGGAGGTGAAGGAGACAGTGGCTTGTTGCCGCAGAGGGGAGGGGAGGGGAAGGAGACAGCGGCTTGTTGCCGCGGAGGGGAGGGAGGGAGGGGAAGGAGACAGCGGCTTGTTACCGCGGAGTGGAGGGAGGTAGGGGAAGGAGACAGTGGCTTGTTCCCGCGGAGGGGAGGGAGGGAGGGCAAGAATAAAGTGGCTTGTTGCCGCGGGGGGAGGGGAGGGAGGGAAAGGAGACAGCGGCTTGTTGCCGCGGAGGGAGGGGAGGGGAAGGAGACAGCGGCTTGTTGCCTCGGGGGGAGGGGAGGGAGGGAAAGGAGACAGCGGCTTGTTACCGCGGAGGGGAGGGGAGGGAGGGGAAGGAGACAGTGGCTTGTTACCGCGGAGGGGAGGGAGGGAGGGCAAGAATACAGTGGCTTGTTGCCGAAGGGGGAGGGGAGGGAGGGAAAGGAGACAGTGGCTTGTTGCCGCGTAGGGGAGGGGAGGGAGGTGAAGGAGACAGTGGCTTGTTGCCGCGGAGGGGAGGGGAGGTAGGGGAAGGAGACAGTGGCTTGTTACTGCGGAGGGGAGGGAGGGGAAGGAGACAGCGGCTTGTTGTCGCGGGGGGAGGGGAGGGAAGGGAAGGAGACAGTGGCTTGTTACTGCGGAGGGGAGGGAGGGGAAGGAGACAGCGGCTTGTTACCGCGGAGGGGAGGGGAGGGAGGGGAAGGAGACAGTGTCTTGTTACTGCGGAGGGGAGGGAAGGGAAGGAGACAGCGGCTTGTTACCGCGGAGGGTAGGGAGGGGATGGGAAGGAGACAGCGGCTTGTTGCCGCGGAGGGGAGGGAGTGGAAGGAGACAGTGGCTTGTTGCCGCGGAGGGAGGGGATGGGAAGGAGACAGCGGCTTGTTGCCGCGGGGGGAGGGGAGGGAAGGGAAGGAGACAGTGGCTTGTTACTGCGGAGGGGAGGGAGGGGAAGGAGACAGCGGCTTGTTGCCGCGGGGGGAGGGGAGGGAGGGGAAGGAGACAGCGGCTTGTTACCGCGGAGGGGAGGGAGGGGAAGGAGACAGTGGCTTGTTGCCGCGGAGCGAGGGGAGGGAGGGGAAGGAGACAGAGGCTTGTTGCCGCGGGGGGAGGGGAGGGAGGGGAAGGAGACAGCGGCTTGTTGCCGCGGGGGGAGGGAAGGGAGGGGAAGGAGACAGCGGCTTGTTGCCGCGGAGGGGAGGGAGGGAAGGAGACAGTGGCTTGTTGCCGTGGACGGAGGGGAGGGGAAGGAGACAGCGGCTTGTTACCGCGGAGGGGAGCGAGGGAGGGGAAGGAGACAGCGGCTTATTACCGCGGAGGTGAGGGAGGGGAAGGAGAAGCGGCTTGTTACAGCGGAGGGGAGGGAGGGGGAGGAGACAGTGGCTTGTTGCCGTGGAGGGGAGGGAGGGGAAGGAGACAGTGGCTTGTTGCCGCAGAGGGGAGGGAGGGGAAGGAGACAGCGGCTTGTTACCGCGGAGGGGAGGGAGGGCAAGGAGACAGCGGCTTGTTGCCGCGGAGGGAGGGGAGGGGAAGGAGACAGCGGCTTGTTGCCGCGGAGGGAGGGGAGGGGAATGAGACAGTGGCTTGTTGCCACGTATTGGAGGGGAGGGAGGTGAAGGAGACAGTGGCTTGTTGCCGCAGAGGGGAGGGGAGGGGAAGGAGACAGCGGCTTGTTGCCGCGGAGGGGAGGGAGGGAGGGGAAGGAGACAGCGGCTTGTTACCGCGGAGTGGAGGGAGGTAGGGGAAGGAGACAGTGGCTTGTTCCCGCGGAGGGGAGGGAGGGAGGGCAAGAATAAAGTGGCTTGTTGCCGCGGGGGGAGGGGAGGGAGGGAAAGGAGACAGCGGCTTGTTGCCGCGGAGGGAGGGGAGGGGAAGGAGACAGCGGCTTGTTGCCTCGGGGGGAGGGGAGGGAGGGAAAGGAGACAGCGGCTTGTTACCGCGGAGGGGAGGGGAGGGAGGGGAAGGAGACAGTGGCTTGTTACCGCGGAGGGGAGGGAGGGAGGGCAAGAATACAGTGGCTTGTTGCCGAAGGGGGAGGGGAGGGAGGGAAAGGAGACAGTGGCTTGTTGCCGCGTAGGGGAGGGGAGGGAGGTGAAGGAGACAGTGGCTTGTTGCCGCGGAGGGGAGGGAGAGCAAGGAGACAGTGGCTTGTTGCCGCGGAGGGAGGGGAGGGGAAGGAGACAGTGGCTTGTTGCCGCGTAGGGGAGGGGAGGGAGGTGAAGGAGACAGTGGCTTGTTGCCGCGGAGGGGAGGGAGAGCAAGGAGACAGTGGCTTGTTGCCGCGGAGGGAGGTGAGGGGAAGAGAACAGCGGCTTGTTGCCGCGGAGGGGAGGGAGGGAGGGGAAGGAGACAGCGGCTTGTTACCGCGGAGTGGAGGGAGGTAGGGGAAGGAGACAGTGGCTTGTTGCCGCGGAGGGAGGGGAGGGGAAGAGAACAGCGGCTTGTTGCCGCGGAGGGGAGGGAGGGAGGGGAAGGAGACAGTGGCTTGTTACCGCGGAGGGGAGGGAGGGAGGGCAAGAATACAGTGGCTTGTTGCCGAAGGGGGAGGGGAGGGAGGGAAAGGAGACAGCGGCCTGTTACCGCGGAGGGGAGGGGAGGGAGGGGAAGGAGACAGCGGCTTGTTGCCGCGGAGGGGAGGGAGGGGAAGGAGACAGTGGCTTGTTGCCGCGGAGGGAGGGGAGGGGAAGGAGACAGCGGCTTGTTGCCTCGGGGGGAGGGGAGGGAGGGAAAGGAGACAGCGGCTTGTTACCGCGGAGGGGAGGGGAGGGAGGTGAAGGAGACAGCGGCTTGTTGCCGCGGAGCGGAGGGAGGAGAAGGAGACAGCAGCTTGTTACCGCGGAGGGAGGTGAGGGGAGGAAGCGGAAGGAGACAGCGGCTTGTTACCGCGGAGGGTAGGGAGGGGAGGGGAAGGAGACAGCGGCTTGTTACCGCGGAGGGAGGGGAGGGGAAGGAGACAGCGGCTTGTTGCCTCGGGGGGAGGGGAGGGAGGGAAAGGAGACAGCGGTTTGTTACCGCGGAGGGGAGGGGAGGGAGGGGAAGGAGACAGCGGCTTGTTGCCGCGGAGGGAGGGGAGGGGAAGGAGACAGCGGCTTGTTGCCTCGGGGGGAGGGGAGGGAGGGAAAGGAGACAGCGGTTTGTTACCGCGGAGGGGAGGGGAGGGAGGGGAAGGAGACAGCGGCTTGTTACCGCGGAGGGGAGGAAGGGGAAGGAGACAGCGGCTTGTTACCGCGGAGGGAGGGGAGGGGAAGGAGACAGCGGCTTGTTACCGCGGAGGGGAGGAGAGGGAGGGGAAGGAGACAGCGGCTTGTTGCCGCGGAGGGGAGGGAGGAGAAGGAGACAGCAGCTTGTTACCGCGGAGGGAGGTGAGGGGAGGAAGGGGAAGGAGACAGCGGCTTGTTACCGCGGAGGGAGGGGAGGGGAAGGAGACAGCGGCTTGTTGCCTCGGGGGGAGGGGAGGGAGGGAAAGGAGACAGCGGTTTGTTACCGCGGAGGGGAGGGGAGGGAGGGGAAGGAGACAGCGGCTTGTTGCCGCGGAGGGGAGGGAGGAGAAGGAGACAGCAGCTTGTTACCGCGGAGGGAGGTGAGGGGAGGAAGGGGAAGGAGACAGCGGCTTGTTACCGCGGAGGGAGGGGAGGGGAAGGAGACAGCGGCTTGTTACCGCGGAGGGTAGGGAGGGGATGGGAAGGAGACAGCGGCTTGTTGCCGCGGAGGGGAGGGAGGGGAAGGAGACAGTGGCTTGTTACCGCGGAGGGGAGGGAGGGGAAGGAGACAGCGGCTTGTTACCGCGGAGGGTAGGGAGGGGATGGGAAGGAGACAGCGGCTTGTTGCCGCGGAGGGAGGGGATGGGAAGGAGACAGCGGCTTGTTGCCGCGGAGGGGAGACAGGGAGGGGAAAGAGACAGCGGCTTTTTGCCGCGGAGGGGAGGGGAGGGAGGGGAAGGAGACAGTGGCTTGTTACTGCGGAGGGGAGGGAGGGGAAGGAGACAGCGGCTTGTTGTCGTGGGGGGAGGGGAGGGAAGGGAAGGAGACAGCAGCTTGTTACCGCGGAGGGGAGGGGAGGGAGGGGAAGGAGACAGTGTCTTGTTACTGCGGAGGGGAGGGAGGGGAAGGAGACAGCGGCTTGTTACCGCGGAGGGGAGGGAGAGGAAGGAGACAGTGGCTTGTTGCCGCGGAGGGAGGGGATGGGAAGGAGACAGCGGCTTGTTGTCGCGGGGGGAGGGGAAGGAGGGGAAGGAGACAGTGGCTTGTTACTGCGGAGGGGAGGGAGGGGAAGGAGACAGCGGCTTGTTGTCGCGGGGGGAGGGGAGGGAAGGGATGGAGACAGTGGCTTGTTGCCGCGGGGGGAGGGGAGGGAGGGGAAGGAGACAGTGGCTTGTTGCCGCGGAGGGAGGGGATGGGAAGGAGACAGCGGCTTGTTGCCGCGGAGGGGAGACAGGGAGGGGAAAGAGACAGCGGCTTGTTACCGCGGAGGGGAGGGAGGGGAGGGGAAGGAGACAGCGGCTTGTTGCCACGGAGGGGAGGGAGGGAGGGGAAGGAGACAGCGGCTTGTTGCCGCGGGGGGAGGGGAGGGCGGGAAAGGAGACAGCGGCTTGGTACCGCGGAGGGGAGGGGAGGGAGGGGAAGGAGATAGTGGCTTGTTCCCGCGGAGGGTAGGGAGGGGAGGGGAAGGAGACAGCGGCTTGTTGCCGCGGAGGGGAGGAGAGGGAGGGGAAGGAGACAGCGGCTTGTTGCCGCGGAGGGATGGGAGGGGTGGGAGACAGCAGCTTGTTACCGCGGAGGGGAGGGGAGGAGGGGAAGGAGACAGCAGCTTGTTACCGCGGACGGAGTTGAGGGGAGGAAGGGGAAGGAGGCAGCGGCTTGTTGCCGCGGAGGGGAGGGAGGGGTGGGAGACAGCGGCTTGTTGCCGCGGAGGGGAGGGAGGGGTGGGAGACAGCAGCTTGTTACCGCGGAGGGGAGGGGAGGGAGGGGAAGGAGACAGTGGCTTGTTACTGCGGAGGGGAGGGAGGGGAAGGAGACAGTGGCTTGTTGTCGCGGGGGTAGGGGAGGGAAGGGAAGGAGACAGTGCCTTGTTGCCGCGGGGGGAGGGGAGGGAGGGGAAGGAGACAGCGGCTTGTTACCGCGGAGGGGAGGGAGGGGAAGGAGACAGCAGCTTGTTACCGCGGAGGGGAGGGGAGGGAGGGGAAGGAGACAGCGGCTTGTTGCCGCGGAGGGGAGGGAGGGGAAGGAGACAGTGGCTTGTTACCGCGGAGGGGAGGGGAGAGAGGGGAAGGAGACAGCGGCTTGTTACCGTGGAGGGGAGGGGAGGGAGGGGAAGGAGACAGCGGCTTGTTACCGCGGAGGGGAGGGAGGGCAAGGAGACAGTGGCTTTTTGCCGCGGAGATAGGGGAGGGGAAGGAGACAGCGGCTTGTTGCCGCGGAGGGAGGGGAAGGAGGTGAAGGAGACAGCGGCTTGTTACCGCGGAGGGAGGGGAGGGGAAGGAGACAGTGGCTTGTTGCTGCGGAGGGGAGGGGAAGGAGGTAAAGGAGACAGTGGCTTGTTGCCGCGGGGGGAGGGGAGGTAGGGAAAGGAGACAGCGGCTTGTTGCCGCGGAGGGAGGGGAAGGAGGTGAAGGAGACAGTGGCTTGTTGCCGCGGAGGGAGGGGAGGGGAAGGAGACAGTGGCTTGTTGCCGCGGAGGGGAGGGGAAGGAGGTGAAGGAGACAGTGGCTTGTTGCCGCGGGGGGAGGGGAGGTAGGGAAAGGAGACAGCGGCTTGTTGCCGCGGAGGGGAGGGAGGGCAAGGAGACAGTGGCTTGTTGCCGCGGAGGGAGGGGAGGGGAAGGAGACAGCAGCTTGTTACCGCGGAGGGGAGGGAGGGGAAGGAGACAGTGGCTTGTTGCCACGGGGGGAGGGGAGGTAGGGAAAGGAGACAGTGGCTTGTTGCCGCGGAGGGGAGGGAGGGCAAGGAGACAGTGGCTTGTTGCCGCGGAGGGAGGGGAGGGGAAGGAGACAGCGGCTTGTTGCCGCGGAGGGGAGGGAGGGGAAGGAGACAGCAGCTTGTTACCGCGGAGGGGAGGGGAGGTAGGGGAAGGAGACAGTGGCTTGTTACTGCGGAGGGGAGGGAGGGGAAGGAGACAGCGGCTTGTTGCCACGGAGGGGAGGGAGGGAGGGGAAGGAGACAGCGGCTTGTTACCGCGGAGGGGAGGGGAGGGAGGGGAAGGAGACAGCGGCTTGTTGCCGCGGAGGGAGGGGAGGGGAAGGAGACAGCGGCTTGTTGCCGCGGAGGGGAGGGAGGGGAAGGAGACAGCAGCTTGTTACCGCGGAGGGAGGGGAGGGGAGGAAGGGGAAGGAGACAGTGGCTTGTTACTGCGGAGGGGAGGGAGGGGAAGGAGACAGCGGCTTGTTGTCGCGGGGGGAGGGGAGGGAAGGGAAGGAGACAGTGGCTTGTTGCCGCGGAGCGAGGGGAATAAGGGGAAGGAGACAGCGGCTTGTTGCCGCGGAGGGAGGGGAGGGGAAGGAAACAGCGGCTTGTTGCCGCGGAGGGGAGACAGGGAGGGGAAGGAGACAGCGGCTTGTTGCCGCGGAGGGGAGGGAGGGGAAGGAGACAGCAGCTTGTTACCGCGGAGGGGAGGGGAGGGAGGGGAAGGAGACAGCGGCTTGTTGCCGTGGAGGGGAGGGAGGGGAAGGAGACAGTGGCTTGTTACCGCGGAGGGGAGTGGAGAGAGGGGAAGGAGACAGCGGCTTGTTACCGTGGAGGGGAGGGGAGGGAGGGGAAGGAGACAGCGGCTTGTTACTGCGGAGGGGAGGGAGGGAAAGGAGACAGTGGCTTGTTGCCGCGGAGGGAGGGGAGGGGAAGGAAACAGCGGCTTGTTGCCGCGGAGGGAGGGGAGGGGAAGGACACAGCGGCTTGTTGCCGCGGAGGGAGGGGAGGGCAAGGAGACAGTAGCTTGTTGCCGCGGAGGGGAGGGGAGGGAGGTGAAGGAGACAGTGGCTTGTTGCCGCGGAGGGAAGGGAGAGCAAGGAGACAGTGGCTTGTTGCCGCGGAGGGAGGGGAGGGGAAGGAAACAGCGGCTTGTTGCCGCGGAGGGGAGGGTGGGAGGGGAAGGAGACAGCGGCTTGTTACCGCGGAGAGGAGGGAGGTAGGGGAAGGAGACAGTGGCTTGTTACCGCGGAGGGGAGGGAGGGAGGGCAAGAATACAGCGGCTTGTTGCGGCGGAGGGATGGGAGGGGAATGAGACAGCGGCTTGTTGCCGCGGAGGGGAGGGAGGGGAAGGAGACAGCGGCTTGTTGCCGCGGAGGGGAGGGAGGGGAAGTAGAAAGTGGCTTGTTACCGCGGAGGGAGGGGAGGGGAGGAAGGGGAAGGAGACAGCGGCTTGTTACCGCGGAGGGGAAGGAGGGGAAGGAGACAGCGGCTTGTTGCCGCGGGGGGAGGGGAGGGAGGGGAAGGAGACAGTGGCTTGTTCCTGCGGAGGGGTGGGAGGGGATTAGATGTAGTATCTCCAAATTTGCGGATGACACTAAGTTGGGTGGCAGTGTGAGCTGCGAGGAGGATGCTGTGAGGCTGCAGAGCGACTTGGATAGGTTAGGTGAGTGGGCAAATGCATGGCAGATGAAGTATAATGTGGATAAATGTGAGGTTATCCACTTTGGTGGTAAAAACAGAGAGACAGACTATTATCTGAATGGTGACAGATTAGGAAAAGGGGAGGTGCAAAGAGACCTGGGTGTCATGGTACATCAGTCATTGAAGGTTGGCATGCAGGTGCAGCAGGCGGTTAAGAAAGCAAATGGCATGTTGGCCTTCATAGCGAGGGGATTTGAGTACAGGGGCAGGGAGGTGTTGCTACAGTTGTACAGGGCATTGGTGAGGCCACACCTGGAGTATTGTGTACAGTTTTGGTCTCCTAACCTGAGGAAGGACATTCTTGCTATTGAGGGAGTGCAGCGAAGGTTCACCAGACTGATTCCCGGGATGGCGGGACTGACCTATCAAGAAAGACTGGATCAACTGGGCTTGTATTCACTGGAGTTCAGAAGAATGAGAGGGGACCTCATAGAAACATATAAAATTCTGACGGGGTTAGACAGGTTAGATGCAGGAAGAATGTTCCCAATGTTGGGGAAGTCCAGAACCAGGGGTCACAGTCTAAGGATAAGGGGTAAGCCATTTAGGACCGAGATGCGGAGGAACTTCTTCACCCAGAGAGTGGTGAACCTGTGGAATTCTCTACCACAGAAAGTTGTTGAGGCCAATTCACTAAATATATTCAAAAAGGAGTTAGATGAGGTCCTTACTGCTAGGGGGATCAAGGGGTATGGCGAGAAAGCAGGAATGGGGTACTGAAGTTGAATGTTCAGCCATGAACTCATTGAATGGCGGTGCAGGCTAGAAGGGCCGAATGGCCTACTCCTGCACCTATTTTCTATGTTTCTATCTATGAGACAGCGGCTTATTGTCGCGGGGGGAGGGGAGGGAGGGGAAGGAGGCAGCGGCTTGTTACCGCGGAGGGGAGGGAGGGGAAGGAGACAGTGGCTTGTTACCGCAGAGGGGAGGGAGGGGAATTAGACAGTGGCTTGTTGCCGCGGAGCGAGGGGAGGGAGGGGAAGGAGACAGCGGCTTGTTGCCGCGGAGGGATGGGAGGGGAAGGAGACAGCGGCTTGTTGCCGCGGAGGGGAGGGAGGGGAAGGAGACAGTGGCTTGTTGCCGTGGAGGGAGGGGAGGGGAAGGAGACAGCGGCTTGTTACCGCGGAGGGGAGGGAGGGAGGGGAAGGAGACAGGGGCTTGTTACCGCGGAGGGAAGGGAGGGGGAGGAGACAGCGGCTTGTTACCGCGGAGGGGAGGGAGGGGAAGGAGAAGCGGCTTGTTACCGCGGAGGGGAGGGAGGGGTAGGAGACAGTGGCTTGTTGCCTCGGAGGGGAGGGAGGGGAAGGAGACAGTGGCTTGTTGCCGCGGAGGGGAGGGGAGGGAGGGGAAGGAGACAGCGGCTTGTTACCGCGGAGGGGAGGGAGGGCAAGGAGACAGTGGCTTGTTGCCGCGGAGGGAGGGGAGGGGAAGGAGACAGCGGCTTGTTGCCGCGGAGGGGGGGAAGGGGAAGGAGACAGTGGCTTGTTGCCGCGGAGGGGAGGGGAGGGAGTTGAAGGTAACAGTGGCTTGTTGCCGCGGAGGCGAGGGAGAGCAAGGAGACAGTGGCTTGTTGCCGCGGAATGAGGGGAGGGGAAGGAGACAGCGGCTTGTTGCCGCGGAGGGGAGGGAGGGAGGGGAAGGAGACAGCGGCTTGTTACCGCGGAGGGGAGGGAGGTAGGGGAAGGAGACAGTGGCTTGTTTCCGCGGAGGGGAGGGAGGGAGGGCAAGAATACAGTGGCTTGTTGCTGCGGGGGGAGGGGAGGGAGGGAAAGGAGACAGCGGCTTGTTGCCACGGAGGGGAGGGAGGGCAAGGAGACAGTGGCTTGTTACTGCGGAGGGAGGGGAGGGAGGGAAAGGAGACAGCGGCTTGTTACTGCGGAGGGGAGGGAGGGAGGGGAAGAATACAGTGGCTTGTTGCCGCGGGGGGAGGGGAGGGAGGGAAAGGAGACAGCGGCTTGTTACTGCGGAGGGGAGGGAGGGAGGGGAAGAATACAGTGGCTTGTTGCCGCGGGGGGAGGGGAGGGAGGGAAAGGAGACAGCGGCTTGTTACCGGGGAGGGGTGGGGAGGGAGGGGAAGGAGAAAGTGGCTTGTTCCCGCGGAGGGTAGGGAGGGAGGGGAAGGAGACAGCGGCTTTTTACCGCGGAGGGGAGGGGAGGGAGGGGAAGGAGACAGCGGCTTGTTGCCGTGGAGGGAGGGGAGGGGAAGGAGACAGCGGCTTGTTGCCGCGGAGGGGAGGGAGGGGAAGGAGACAGCAGCTTGTTACCGCGGAGGGAGGTGAGGGGAGGAAGGGGAAGGAGACAGCGGCTTGTTACCGCGGAGGGTAGGGAGGGAAGGGGAAGGAGACTGCGGCTTGTTGCCGCGGAGGGGAGGGGAGGGAGGGGAAGGAGACAGCGGCTTGTTGCCGCGGAGGGAGGGGAGGGGAAGGAGACAGCGGCTTGTTGCCGCGGAGGGGAGGGGAGGGAGGTGAAGGAGACAGTGGCTTTTTGCCGCGGATGGAGGGGAGGGGAAGGAGAGAGCGGCTTGTTACCGCGGAGGGGAGGGAGGGGAAGGAGACAGTGGCTTGTTGCCGGGGAGGGGAGGGGTGGGAAGGAGACAGCGGCTTGTTGCCGCGGAGGGAGGGGATTGGAAGGAGACAGTGGCTTGTTGCCGCGGAGGGGAGGGGAGGGAGGTGAAGGAGACAGTGGCTTGTTGCCGCGGAGGGAGGGGAGGGGAAGGAGACAGTGGCTTGTTACCGTGGAGGGGAGGGAGGGGAAGGAGACAGTGGCTTGTTGCCGTGGAGGGAGGGGAGGGGAAGGAGACAGCGGCTTGTTACCGCGGAGGGGAGGGAGAGAGGGGAAGGAGACAGGGGCTTGTTACCGCGGAGGGGAGGGTGGGGGAGGAGACAGCGGCTTGTTACCGCGGAGGGGAGGGAGGGGAAGGAGACAGCGGCTTGTTACCGCGGAGGGGAGGGAGGGGGAGGAGACAGTGGCTTGTTGCCGCGGAGGGGAGGGAGGGGAAGGAGACAGTGGCTTGTTGCCGCGGAGGGGAGGGAAGGGAAGGAGACATTAGCTTGTTACCGCGGAGGTGAGGGAGGGGAAGGAGACAGTGGCTTGTTGCCGCGGAGTGGAGGGACGGGAAGGAGACAGTGGCTTGTTGCCGCGGAGGGGAGGGAGGGGTAGGAGACAGTGGCTTGTTGCCGCGGAGGGGAGGGAGTGGAAGGAGAAAGTGGCTTGTTGCCGCGGAGGGGAGGGGAGGGAGGGGAAGGAGACAGCGGCTTGTTACCGCGGAGGGGAGGGAGGGCAAGGAGACAGTGGCTTGTTGCCGCGGAGGGAGGGGAGGGGAAGGAGACAGCGGCTTGTTGCCGCGGAGGGAGGGGAGGGGAAGGAGACAGTGGCTTGTTGCTGCGGAGGGGATGGGAGGGAGGTGAAGGAGACATTGGCTTGTTGCCGCGGAGGGGTGGGAGTGGAAGGAGACAGTGGCTTGTTGCCGTGGAGGGAGGGGAGGGGAAGGAGACAGCGGCTTGTTACCGCGGAGGGGAGGGAGGGAGGGGAAGGAGACAGGGGCTTCTTACCGCGGAGGGAAGGGAGGGGGAGGAGACAGCGGCTTGTTACCGCGGAGGGGAGGGGAGGGAGGGGAAGGAGAAGCGGCTTGTTACCGCGGAGGGGAGGAAGTGGGAGGAGACAGTGGCTTGTTGCCGCGGAGGGGAGGGAGGGGAATGAGACAGTGGCTTGTTGCCGCGGAGGGAGGGGAGGGGAAGGAGACAGCGGCTTGTTGCCGCGGAGGGAGGGGAGGGGAAGGAGACAGTGGCTTGTTGCCGCGGAGGGGAGGTGAAGGAGACAGTGGCTTGTTGCCGCGGAGGGGAGGGAGAGCAAGGAGACAGTGGCTTGTTGCCGCGGAGGGAGGGGAGGGGAAGGAGACAGCGGCTTGTTTCCGCGGAGGGGAGGGAGGGAGGGGAAGGAGACAGTGGCTTGTTACCGCGGAGGGGACGGAGATAGGGGAAGGAGACAGTGGCTTGTTACCGCGGAGGGGAGGGAGGGAGGGCAAGAATACAGTGGCTTGTTGCCGCGGGGGGAGGGGAGGGAGGGCAAGGAGACAGTGGCTTGTTGTCGCGGAGGGAGGGGAGGGGAAGGAGACAGCGGCTTGTTGCCGCGGAGGGGAGGGGTGGGAGGGGAAGGAGAAAGTGGCTTGTTCCCGCGGAGGGGAGGGGAGGGTGGGGAAGGAGACAGCGGCTTGTTGCCGCGGAGGGAGGGGAGGGGAAGGAGACAGCGGCTTGTTGCCGCGGAGGGGATGGGAGGGAGGGGAAGGAGACAGCGGCTTGTTGCCACGGAGGGAGGGGAGGGGAAGGAGACAGCAGCTTGTTACCGCGGAGGGTGGGGAGGGGAGGAAGGGGTAGGAGACAGCGGCTTGTTACCGCGGAGGGTAGGGAGGGGAGGGGATGGAGACAGCGGCTTGTTACCGCGGAGGGGAGGGGAGGGAGGGGAAGGAGACAGTGGCTTGTTGCCGCGGAGGGGAGGGGAGGGAAGGGAAGGAGACAGCAGCTTGTTACCGCGGAGGGGAGGGGAGGGTGGGGAAGGAGACAGCGGCTTGTTGCCGCGGAGGGAGGGGAGGGGAAGGAGACAGCGGCTTGTTGCCGTGGAGGGGAGGGAGGGGAAGGAGACAGTGGCTTGTTACCGCGGAGGGGAGGGGAGGGTGGGGAAGGAGACAGCGGCTTGTTGCCGCGGAGGGAGGGGAGGGGAAGGAGACAGCGGCTTGTTGCCGCGGAGGGGAGGGAGGGGAAGGAGACAGTGGCTTGTTACCGCGGAGGGGAGGGGAGGGAGGGGAAGGAGACAGCGGCTTGTTGCCACGGAGGGAGGGGAGGGGAAGGAGACAGCAGCTTGTTACCGCGGAGGGTGGGGAGGGGAGGAAGGGGAAGGAGACAGCGGCTTGTTACCGCGGAGGGTAGGGAGGGGAGGGGATGGAGACAGCGGCTTGTTACCGCGGAGGGGAGGGGAGGGAGGGGAAGGAGACAGCGGCTTGTTGCCACGGAGGGAGGGGAGGGGAAGGAGACAGCGGATTGTTGCCGCGGAGGGAGGGGAGGGGAAGGAGACAGCGGCTTGTTGCCGTGGAGGGGAGGGAGGGGAAGGAGACAGCAGCTTGTTACCGCGGAGAGGAGGGGAGGGAGGGGAAGGAGACAGCAACTTGTTGCGGCGGAGGGATGGGAGGGGAATGAGACAGCGGCTTGTTGCCGCGGAGGGGAGGGAGGGGAAGGAGACAGTGGCTTGTTGCCATGGAGGGAGGGGAGGGGAAGGAGACAGGGGCTTGTAACCACGGAGGGGAGGGAGGGACGGGAAGGAGACAGGGGCTTGTTACCGCGGAGGGAAGGGAGGGGGAGGAGACAGCGGCTTGTTACCATGGAGGGGAGGGAGGGGGAGGAGACAGTGGCTTGTTGCCGCGGAGGTTAGGGAGGGGAAGGAGACAGTGGCTTGTTGCCGTGGAGGGGAGGGAGGGGAAGGAGACAGTGGCTTGTTGCCACGGAGGGAGGGGAGTGAAAGGAGACAGCGGCTTGTTGCCGCGGAGGGAGGGGAGGGAAAGGAGACAGTGGCTTGTTGCCGCGGAGGGGAGGGGAGGGAGGGGAAGGAGACAGCGGCTTCTTACCGCGGAGGGGAGGGAGGGCAAGGAGACAGTGGCTTGTTGCCACGGAGGGAGGGGAGTGAAAGGAGACAGCGGCTTGTTGCCGCGGAGGGAGGGGAGGGAAAGGAGACAGTGGCTTGTTGCCGCGGAGGGGAGGGGAGGGAGGTGAAGGAGACAGTGGCTTATTGCCGCGGAGGGAGGGGAGGGAGGGAAAGAAGACAGCGGCTTGTTTCTGCGGAGGGGAGGGAGGGAGGGGAAGAATACAGTGGCTTGTTGCCGCGGGGGGAGGGGAGGGAGGGAAAGGAGACAGCGGCTTGTTGCCACGGAGGGGAGGGAGGGCAAGGAGACAGTGGCTTGTTGCCGCGGAGGGAGGGGAGGGAGGGAAAGGAGACAGCGGCTTGTTACTGCGGAGGGGAGGGAGGGAGGGGAAGAATACAGTGGCTTGTTGCCGCGGGGGGAGGGGAGGGAGGGAAAGGAGACAGCGGCTTGTTACTGCGGAGGGGAGGGAGGGAGGGGAAGAATACAGTGGCTTGTTGCCGCGGGGGGAGGGGAGGGAGGGAAAGGAGACAGCGGCTTGTTACCGGGGAGGGGTGGGGAGGGAGGGGAAGGAGAAAGTGGCTTGTTCCCGCGGAGGGTAGGGAGGGAGGGGAAGGAGACAGCGGCTTTTTACCGCGGAGGGGAGGGGAGGGAGGGGAAGGAGACAGCGGCTTGTTGCCGTGGAGGGAGGGGAGGGGAAGGAGACAGCGGCTTGTTGCCGCGGAGGGGAGGGAGGGGAAGGAGACAGCAGCTTGTTACCGCGGAGGGAGGTGAGGGGAGGAAGGGGAAGGAGACAGCGGCTTGTTATCGCGGAGGGTAGGGAGGGAAGGGGAAGGAGACTGCGGCTTGTTGCCGCGGAGGGGAGGGGAGGGAGGGGAAGGAGACAGCGGCTTGTTGCCGCGGAGGGAGGGGAGGGGAATGAGACAGCGGCTTGTTGCCGCGGAGGGGAGGGGAGGGAGGTGAAGGAGACAGTGGCTTTTTGCCGCGGATGGAGGGGAGGGGAAGGAGAGAGCGGCTTGTTACCGTGGAGGGAGGGCAGTGGAAGGAGACAGTGGCTTGTTGCCGCGGAGGGGAGGGGAGGGAGGTGAAGGAGACAGTGGCTTTTTGCCGCGGATGGAGGGGAGGGGAAGGAGAGAGCGGCTTGTTACCGCGGAGGGGAGGGAGGGGAAGGAGACAGTGGCTTGTTGCCGGGGAGGGGAGGGGTGGGAAGGAGACAGCGGCTTGTTGCCGCGGAGGGAGGGGATTGGAAGGAGACAGTGGCTTGTTGCCGCGGAGGGGAGGGGAGGGAGGTGAAGGAGACAGTGGCTTGTTGCCGCGGAGGGAAGGGAGGGGCAGGAGACAGTGGCTTGTTACCGTGGAGGGGAGGGAGGGGAAGGAGACAGTGGCTTGTTGCCGTGGAGGGAGGGGAGGGGAAGGAGACAGCGGCTTGTTACCGCGGAGGGGAGGGAGAGAGGGGAAGGAGACAGGGGCTTGTTACCGCGGAGGGGAGGGAGGGGGAGGAGACAGTGGCTTGTTACCGCGGAGGGGAGGGAGGGGAAGGAGACAGCGGCTTGTTACCGCGGAGGGGAGGGAGGGGGAGGAGACAGTGGCTTGTTGCCGCGGAGGGGAGGGAGGGGAAGGAGACAGTGGCTTGTTGCCGCGGAGGGGAGGGAAGGGAAGGAGACATTAGCTTGTTACCGTGGAGGTGAGGGAGGGGAAGGAGACAGTGGCTTGTTGCCGCGGAGTGGAGGGACGGGAAGGAGACAGTGGCTTGTTGCCGCGGAGGGGAGGGAGGGGAAGGAGACAGGGGCTTGTTGCCGCGGAGGGGAGGGAGTGGAAGGAGAAAGTGGCTTGTTGCCGCGGAGGGGAGGGAGGGGAAGGAGACAGGGGCTTGTTGCCGCGGAGGGGAGGGAGTGGAAGGAGAAAGTGGCTTGTTGCCGCGGAGGGGAGGCGAGGGAGGGGAAGGAGACAGCGGCTTGTTACCGCGGAGGGGAGGGAGGGGAAGGAGACAGCGGCTTGTTACCGCGGAGGGGAGGGAGGGGGAGGAGACAGTGGCTTGTTGCCGCGGAGGGGAGGGAAGGGAAGGAGACATTAGCTTGTTACCGTGGAGGTGAGGGAGGGGAAGGAGACAGTGGCTTGTTGCCGCGGAGTGGAGGGACGGGAAGGAGACAGTGGCTTGTTGCCGCGGAGGGGAGGGAGGGGAAGGAGACAGGGGCTTGTTGCCGCGGAGGGGAGGGAGTGGAAGGAGAAAGTGGCTTGTTGCCGCGGAGGGGAGGGGAGGGAGGGGAAGGAGACAGCGGCTTGTTACCGCGGAGGGGAGGGAGGGCAAGGAGACAGTGGCTTGTTGCCGCGGAGGGAGGGGAGGGGAAGGAGACAGCGGCTTGTTGCCGCGGAGGGAGGGGAGGGGAAGGAGACAGTGGCTTGTTGCCGCGGAGGGGAGGGGAGGGAGGTGAAGGAGACATTGGCTTGTTGCCGCGGAGGGGTGGGAGTGGAAGGAGACAGTGGCTTGTTGCCGTGGAGGGAGGGGAGGGGAAGGAGACAGCGGCTTGTTACCGCGGAGGGGAGGGAGGGAGGGGAAGGAGACAGGGGCTTCTTACCGCGGAGGGAAGGGAGGGGGAGGAGACAGCGGCTTGTTACCGCGGAGGGGAGGGGAGGGAGGGGAAGGAGAAGCGGCTTGTTACCGCGGAGGGGAGGGAGTGGGAGGAGACAGTGGCTTGTTGCCGCGGAGGGGAGGGAGGGGAATGAGACAGGGGCTTGTTGCCGCGGAGGGGAGAGAGGGGAAGGAGACAATGGCTTGTTGCCGCGGAGGGGAGGGAGGGGAAGGAGACAATGGCTTGTTGCCGCGGAGTGGAGGGGAGGGAGGGGAAGGAGACAGCGGCTTGTTACCGCGGAGGGGAGGGAGGGCAAGGAGACAGTGGCTTGTTGCCGCGGAGGGAGGGGAGGGGAAGGAGACAGCGGCTTGTTGCCGCGGAGGGAGGGGAGGGGAAGGAGACAGTGGCTTGTTGCCGCGGAGGGGAGGGGAGGGAGGTGAAGGAGACAGTGGCTTGTTGCCGCGGAGGGGAGGGAGAGCAAGGAGACAGTGGCTTGTTGCCGCGGAGGGAGGGGAGGGGAAGGAGACAGCGGCTTGTTTCCGCGGAGGGGAGGGAGGGAGGGGAAGGAGACAGTGGCTTGTTACCGCGGAGGGGACGGAGATAGGGGAAGGAGACAGTGGCTTGTTACCGCGGAGGGGAGGGAGGGAGGGCAAGAATACAGTGGCTTGTTGCCGCGGGGGGAGGGGAGGGAGGGCAAGGAGACAGTGGCTTGTTGCCGCGGAGGGAGGGGAGGGGAAGGAGACAGCGGCTTGTTGCCGCGGAGGGGAGGGGTGGGAGGGGAAGGAGAAAGTGGCTTGTTCCCGCGGAGGGGAGGGGAGGGTGGGGAAGGAGACAGCGGCTTGTTGCCGCGGAGGGAGGGGAGGGGAAGGAGACAGCGGCTTGTTGCCGCGGAGGGGAGGGAGGGGAAGGAGACAGTGGCTTGTTACCGCGGAGGGGAGGGGAGGGTGGGGAAGGAGACAGCGGCTTGTTGCCGCGGAGGGAGGGGAGGGGAAGGAGACAGCGGCTTGTTGCCGCGGAGGGGAGGGCGGGGAAGGAGACAGTGGCTTGTTACCGCGGAGGGGAGGGGAGGGAGGGGAAGGAGACAGCGGCTTGTTGCCACGGAGGGAGGGGAGGGGAAGGAGACAGCAGCTTGTTACCGCGGAGGGTGGGGAGGGGAGGAAGGGGAAGGAGACAGCGGCTTGTTACCGCGGAGGGTAGGGAGGGGAGGGAATGGAGACAGCGGCTTGTTACCGCGGAGGGGAGGGGAGGGAGGGGAAGGAGACAGCGGCTTGTTGCCACGGAGGGAGGGGAGGGGAAGGAGACAGCGGATTGTTGCCGCGGAGGGAGGGGAGGGGAAGGAGACAGCGGCTTGTTGCCGCGGAGGGGAGGGAGGGGAATGAGACAGCAGCTTGTTACCGCGGAGAGGAGGGGAGGGAGGGGAAGGAGACAGCAACTTGTTGCGGCGGAGGGATGGGAGGGGAATGAGACAGCGGCTTGTTGCCGCGGAGGGGAGGGAGGGGAAGGAGACAGTGGCTTGTTGCCATGGAGGGAGGGGAGGGGAAGGAGACAGGGGCTTGTAACCACGGAGGGGAGGGAGGGAGGGGAAGGAGACAGGGGCTTGTTACCGCGGAGGGAAGGGAGGGGGAGGAGACAGCGGCTTGTTACCACGGAGGGGAGGGAGGGGGAGGAGACAGTGGCTTGTTGCCGCGGAGGTTAGGGAGGGGAAGGAGACAGTGGCTTGTTGCCGCGGAGGGGAGGGAGGGGAAGGAGACAGTGGCTTGTTGCCGCGGAGGGGAGGGGAGGGAGGGGAAGGAGACAGCTGCTTCTTACCGCGGAGGGGAGGGAGGGCAAGGAGACAGTGGCTTGTTGCCACGGAGGGAGGGGAGTGAAAGGAGACAGCGGCTTGTTGCCGCGGAGGGAGGGGAGGGAAAGGAGACAGTGGCTTGTTGCCGCGGAGGGGAGGGGAGGGAGGTGAAGGAGACAGTGGCTTGTTGCCGCGGAGGGTAGGGAGAGCAAGGAGACAGTGGCTTGTTGCCACGGAGGGAGGGGAGGGGAAGGAGACAGCGGCTTGTTGCCGCGGAGGGGAGGGAGGGAGGGGAAGGAGACAGCAGCTTGTTACCGCGGAGGGGAGGAAGGTAGTGGAAGGAGACAGTGGCTTGTTACCGCGGAGGGGAGGGAGGGAGGGCAAGAATACAGCGGCTTGTTGCCACGGAGGGGAGGGTGGGCAAGGAGACAGCGGCTTGTTGCCGCGGAGGGAGGGGAGGGGAAGGAGACAGCGGCTTGTTGCCACGGAGGGGAAGGAGGGAGGGGAAGGAGACAGCGGCTTGTTACCGCGGAGAGGAGGGGAGGGAGGGGAAGGTGACAGCGGCTTGTTGCCGCGGAGGGAGCGGAGGGGAAGGAGACAGCGGCTTGTGGCCGCGGAGGGGAGGGAGGGGAAGGAGACAGCAGCTTGTTACCGCTGAGGGAGGTGAGGGAAGGAAGGGGAAGGAGACAGCGTTTTGTTACCGCGGAGGGGAGGGGAGGGAGAGGAAGGAGACAGCGGCTTGTTGCCGCGGAGGGGAGGGGTGGGAAGGAGACAGCGGCTTGTTACCGCGGAGGGCAGGGAGGGGAAGGAGACAGCGGCTTGTTACTGTGGAGGGAGGGAGGTAGGGGAAGGAGACAGTGGTTTGTTGCCGCGGAGGGAGAGGAGGGGAAGGAGACAGTGGCTTGTTACCGCGGAGGGGAGGGGAGGGGAAGGAGACAGCGGCTTGTTGCCGCGGAGGGAGTGGAGTGAGGGGGAGGAGAGAGCGACTTGTTACCGCGCAGGGGAGGGGAGGGAGGGGAAGGAGACAGTGGCTTGTTACCGCGGATGGGATGGAGGGGAAGGAGACAGCGGCTTGTTACCGTGGAGGGAGGGGAGGGAGGGGAAGGAGACAGTGGCTTGTTACCGCGGATGGGATGGAGGGGAAGGAGACAGCGGCTTGTTACCGCGGAGGGAGGGGAAGGAGGGGAAGGAGACAGTGGCTTGTTACCGCGGAGGGAGGGGAGGGAGGGGAAGGAGACAGTGGCTTGTTGCGGCGGAGGGGAGGGAGGGGAAGGAGACAGCGGCTTGTTACCGCGGAGGGAGGGGAGGGAGGGGAAGGAGACAGTGGCTTGTTACCGCGGAGGGAAGGGAGGGAGGGGAAGGAGACAGTGGCTTGTTGCGGCGGAGTGGAGGGAAGGGGAGGAGACAGCGGCTTGTTACCGCGGAGGGGAGGGGAGGGAGGGGAAGGAGACAGCGGCTTGTTGCCGCGGAGGGGAGGGAGGGGAAGGAGACAGCAGCTTGTTACCGCGGAGGGGAGGGGAGGGAGGGGAAGGAGACAGTGGCTTGTTACCGCGGAGGGGAGGGGAGAGAGGGGAAGGAGACAGCGGCTTGTTACCGTGGAGGGGAGGGGAGGGAAGGGAAGGAGACAGCGGCTTGTTACTGCGGAGGGGAGGGAGGGAAAGGAGACAGTGGCTTGTTGCCGCGGAGGGAGGGGAGGGGAAGGACACAGCGGCTTGTTGCCGCGGAGGGAGGGGAGGGCAAGGAGACAGTGGCTTGTTGCCGCGGAAGGGAGGGGAGGGAGGTGAAGGAGACAGTGGCTTGTTGCCGCGGAGGGAAGGGAGAGCAAGGAGACAGTGGCTTGTTGCCGCGGAGAGGAGGGAGGGGAAGGAGACAGCAGCTTTTTACCGCGGAGGGAGGGGAGGGGAGGAAGTGGAAGGAGACAGCGGCTTGTTACCGCGGAGGGTAGGGAGGGGAGGGGATGGAGACAGCGGCTTTTACCGCGGAGGGGAGGGAGGGGAAGGAGACAGTGGCTTGTTGCCGCGGAGCGAGGGGAGGGAGGGGAAGGAGACAGCGGCTTGTTGCCGCGGAGGGAGGGGATGGGAAGGAGACAGTGGCTTGTTGCCGCGGAGGGGAGGGAGGGGAAGGAGAGCGGCTTGTTACCGCGGAGGGGAGGGAGGGGGAGGAGACAGTGGCTTGTTGCCGCGGAGGGGAGGGAGGGGAAGGAGACAGTCGCTTGTTGCCGCAGAGGGGAGGGTGGGGAAGGAGACAGCGGCTTGTTGACGCGGAGGGGAGGGGAGGGAGGGGAAGGAGAAAGTGGCTTGTTGCCGCGGGGGGAGGGGAGGGAGGGGAAGGAGACAGTGCCTTGTTGCCGCGGGGGGAGGGGAGGGAGGGAGGGGAAGGAGACAGCGGCTTGTTGTCGCGGGGGGAGGGGAGGGAAGGGAAGGATACAGTGCCTTGTTGCCGCGGGGGGAGGGGAGGGAGGGGAAGGAGACATCGGCTTGTTACCGCGGAGGGGAGGGAGGGGAAGGAGACAGTGGCTTGATACCGCGGAGGGGAGGGAGGGGAAGGAGACAGTGGCTTGTTGCCGCGGAGGGGAGGGAGGGGAAGGAGACAGTGGCTTGTTGCCGTGGAGGGAGGGGAGGGGAAGGAGACAGCGGCTTGTTACCGCGGAGGGGAGGGAGGGGAAGGAGACAGTGGCTTGTTGCCGCGGAGGGAAGGGAGGGGGAGGAGACAGCGGCTTGTTACCGCGGAGGGGAGGGAGGGGAAGGAGAAGCGGCTTGTTTCCGCGGAGGGGAGGGAGGGGGAGGAGACAGTGGCTTGTTGCCGCGGAGGGGAGGGAGGGGAAGGAGACAGTGGCTTGTTGCCGCAGAGGGGACGGAGGGGAAGGAGACAGTGGCTTGTTGACGCGGAGGGGAGGGGAGGGAGGGGAAGGAGACAGCGGCTTGTTACCGCGGAGGGGAGGGAGGGCAAGGAGACAGTGGCTTGTTGCCGCGGAGGGAGGGGAGTGGAAGGAGACAGCGGCTTGTTGCCGCGGAGGGACGGGAGGGGAAGGAGACAGTGGCTTGTTGCCGCGTAGGGGAGGGGAGGGAGGTGAAGGAGACAGTGGCTTGTTGCCGCGGAGGGGAGGGAGAGCAAGGAGACAGTGGCTTGTTGCCGCGGAGGGAGGGGAGGGGAAGAGAACAGCGGCTTGTTGCCGCGGAGGGGAGGGAGGGAGGGGAAGGAGACAGCGGCTTGTTACCGCGGAGTGGAGGGAGGTAGGGGAAGGAGACAGTGGCTTGTTACCGCGGAGGGGAGGGAGGGAGGGCAAGAATACAGTGGCTTGTTGCCGAAGGGGGAGGGGAGGGAGGGAAAGGAGACAGCGGCTTGTTACCGCGGAGGGGAGGGGAGGGAGGGGAAGGAGACAGCGGCTTGTTGCCGCGGAGGGAGGGGAGGGGAAGGAGACAGTGGCTTGTTGCCGCGGAGGGAGGGGAGGGGAAGGAGACAGCGGCTTGTTGCCTCGGGGGGAGGGGAGGGAGGGAAAGGAGACAGCGGCTTGTTACCGCGGAGGGGAGGGGAGGGAGGGGAAGGAGACAGCGGCTTGTTACCGCGGAGGGGAGGAGAGGGAGGGAAAGGAGACAGCGGCTTGTTACCGCGGAGGGGAGGGGAGGGAGGGGAAGGAGACAGCGGCTTGTTGCCGCGGAGGGAGGGGAGGGGAAGGAGACAGCGGCTTGTTGCCGCGGAGGGGAGGGGAGGGAGGGGAAGGAGACAGCGGCTTGTTACCGCGGAGGGAGGTGAGGGGAGGAAGCGGAAGGAGACAGCGGCTTGTTACCGCGGAGGGTAGGAGAGGGAGGGGAAGGAGACAGCGGCTTGTTACAGCGGAGGGGAGGAGAGGGAGGGAAAGGAGACAGTGGCTTGTTACCGCGGAGGGGAGGGGAGGGAGGGGAAGGAGACAGCGGCTTGTTGCCGCGTAGGGGAGGGGAGGGAGGGGAAGGAGACAGCGGCTTGTTGCCGCGGAGGGGAGGGGAGGGAGGGGAAGGAGACAGCGGCTTGTTGCCTCGGGGGGAGGGGAGGGAGGGAAAGGAGACAGCGGCTTGTTACCGCGGAGGGGAGGGAGGGGAAGGAGACAGCGGCTTGTTGCCGCGGAGGGGAGGGAGGGGAAGTAGACAGCAGCTTGTTACCGCGGAGGGGAGGGGAGGGAGGGGAAGGAGACAGTGTCTTGTTACTGCAGAGGGGAGGGAGGGGAAGGAGACAGCGGCTTGTTACCGTGGTGGGGAGGGAGGGGAAGGAGACAGCGGCTTGTTGCCGCGGAGGGAGGGGAGGGGAAGGAGACAGCGGCTTGTTGCCGCGGGGGGAGGAAGGGGAAGGAGACAGCGGCTTGTTGCCGCGGAGGGAGGGGAGGGGAAGGAGACAGCGGCTTGTTGCCGCGGAGGGGAGGGAGGGGAAGGAGACAGCGGCTTGTTACCGCGGAGGGGAGGAGAGGGGAAGGAGACAGCGGCTTGTTACCGCGGAGGGTAGGGAGGGGAGGGGAAGGAGACAGCGGCTTGTTACCGCGGAGGGGAGGGGAGGGAGGGGAAGGAGACAGTGTCTTGTTACTGCGGAGGGGAGGGAGGGGAAGGAGACAGCGGCTTGTTACCGCGGAGGGGAGGGGAGGGAGGGGAAGGAGACAGCGGCTTGTTGTCGCGGGGGGAGGGGAGGGAAGGGAAGGAGACAGTGTCTTGTTACTGCGGAGGGGAGGGAGGGGAAGGAGACAGCGGCTTGTTGTCGCGGGGGGAGGGGAGGGAAGGGAAGGAGACAGTGGCTTGTTACTGCGGAGGGGAGGGAGGGGAAGGAGACAGCGGCTTGTTGCCGCGGAGGGAGGGGAGGGGAAGGAGACAGTGGCTTGTTACCGTGGTGGGGAGGGATGGGAAGGAGACAGCGGCTTGTTGCCGCGGAGGGAGGAGAGGGAGGTGAAGGAGACAGCGGCTTGTTACCGCGGAGGGGAGGGGAGGGAGGGGAAGGAGACAGTGTCTTGTTACTGCGGAGGGGAGGGGAGGGAGGGGAAGGAGACAGTGTCTTGTTACTGCGGAGGAGAGGGAGGGGAAGGAGACAGCGGCTTGTTACCGCGGAGGGAGGGGAGGGAGGGGAAGGAGACAGTGGCTTGTTGCCGCGGAGCGAGGGGAGGGAGGGGAAGGAGACAGTGGCTTGTTGCCGCGGAGGGGAGGGGAGGGAGGGGAAGGAGACAGCGGCTTGTTGCCGCGGGAGGAGGGGAGGGAGGGGAAGGAGACAGCGGCTTGTTGCCGCGGGGGGAGGGGAGGGAGGGGAAGGAGACAGCGGCTTGTTGCCGCGGAGGGATGGGAGGGGAAGGAGACAGCGGCTTGTTGCCGCGGAGGGGATGGAGGGAAGGAGACAGTGGCTTGTTGCCGTGGAGGGATGGGAGGGGAAGGAGACAGCGGCTTGTTACCGAGGAGGGGAGCGAGGGAGGGGAAGGAGACAGCGGCTTATTACCGCGGAGGGGAGGGAGGGGAAGGAGAAGCGGCTTGTTACAGCGGAGGGGAGGGAGGGGGAGGAGACAGTGGCTTGTTGCCGTGGAGGGGAGGGAGGGGAAGGAGACAGTGGCTTGTTGCCGCAGAGGGGAGGGAGGGGAAGGAGACAGCGGCTTGTTACCGCGGAGGGGAGGGAGGGCAAGGAGACAGTGGTTTGTTGCCGCGGAGGGAGGGGAGGGGAAGGAGACAGCGGCTTGTTGCCGCGGAGGGAGGGGAGGGGAATGAGACAGTGGCTTGTTGCCACGTATTGGAGGGGAGGGAGGTGAAGGAGACAGTGGCTTGTTGCCGCGGAGGGGAGGGAGAGCAAGGAGACAGTGGCTTGTTGCCGCGGAGGGTGGGGAGGGGAAGGAGACAGCGGCTTGTTGCCGCGGAGGGGAGGGAGGGAGGGGAAGGAGACAGCGGCTTGTTACCGCGGAGTGGAGGGAGGTAGGGGAAGGAGACAGTGGCTTGTACCCGCGGAGGGGAGGGAGGGAGGGCAAGAATAAAGTGGCTTGTTGCCGCGGGGGGAGGGGAGGGAGGGAAAGGAGACAGCGGCTTGTTGCCGCGGAGGGGAGGGAGGGCAAGGAGACAGTGGCTTGTTGCCGCGGAGGGAGGGGAGGGGAAGGAGACAGCGGCTTGTTGCCACGGAGGGGAGGGAGGGAGGGGAAGGAGACAGCGGCTTGTTACCGCGGAGGGGAGGGAGGGAGGGGAAGGAGACAGCGGCTTGTTACCGCGGAGGGAGGGAGGGGAAGAATACAGTGGCTTGTTGCCGCGGGGGGAGGGGAGGGCGGGAAAGGAGACAGCGGCTTGTTACCGCGGAGGGGAGGGGAGGGAGGTGAAGGAGACAGCGGCTTGTTGCCGCGGAGGGATGGGAGGGGAAGGAGACAGCGGCTTGTTGCCGCGGAGGGGAGGGAGGGGTGGGAGACAGCAGCTTGTTACCGCGGAGGGGAGGAGAGGGAGGGGAAGGAGACAGCGGCTTGTTGCCGCGGAGGGGAGGGAGGGAGGGGAAGGAGGCAGCAGCTTGTTACCGCGGAGGGGAGGGGAGGGAGGGGAAGGAGGCAGCAGCTTGTTACCGCGGACGGAGTTGAGGGGAGGAAGGGGGAGGAGGCAGCGGCTTGTTACCGCGGAGGGTAGGGAGGGGAGGGGAAGGAGACAGCGGCTTGTTACCGCGGAGGGGAGGAGAGGTAGGGGAAGGAGACAGCGGCTTGTTGCCGCGGAGGGATGGGAGGGGAAGGAGACAGCGGCTTGTTGCCGCGGAGGGGAGGGAGGGGTGGGAGACAGCAGCTTGTTACCGCGGAGGGGAGGGGAGGGAGGGGAAGGAGACAGTGGCTTGTTGTCGCGGGGGGAGGGGAGGGAAGGGAAGGAGACAGTGCCTTGTTGCCGCGGGGGGAGGGGAGGGAGGGGAAGGAGACAGCGGCTTGTTACCGCGGAGGGGAGGGAGGGGAAGGAGACAGCAGCTTGTTACTGCGGAGGGGAGGGGAGGGAGGGGAAGGAGACAGCGGCTTGTTGCCGCGGAGGGGAGGGAGGGGAAGGAGACAGTGGCTTGTTACCACGGAGGGGAGGGGAGAGAGGGGAAGGAGACAGCGGCTTGTTACCGTGGAGGGGAGGGGAGGGAGGGGAAGGAGACAGCGGCTTGTTGCCGCGGAGGGAGGGGAGGGGAAGGAGACAGCGGCTTGTTGCCTCGGGGGGAGGGAGGGAGGGGAAGGAGACAGTGGCTTGTTACCGCGGAGGGGAGGGGAGGGAGGGGAAGGAGACAGCGGCTTTTTGCCGCGGAGATAGGGGAGGGGAAGGAGACAGCGGCTTGTTGCCGCGGAGGGAGGGGAGGGGAAGGAGACAGTGGCTTGTTGCCGCGGAGGGGAGGGGAAGGAGGTGAAGGAGACAGTGGCTTGTTGCCGCGGGGGGAGGGGAGGGGAAGGAGACAGTGGCTTGTTGCCGCGGAGGGGAGGGGAAGGAGGTGAAGGAGACAGTGGCTTGTTGCCGCGGAGGGGAGGGGAAGGAGGTGAAGGAGACAGTGGCTTGTTGCCGCGGAGGGAGGGGAGGGGAAGGAGACAGCGGCTTGTTGCCGCGGAGGGAGGGGAGGGGAAGGAGACAGCGGCTTGTTGCCTCGGGCGGAGGGAGGGAGGGGAAGGAGACAGCGGCTTGTTGCCGCGGAGGGAGGGGAGGGGAAGGAGACAGCGGCTTGTTACCGCGGAGGGGAGGGGAGGGAGGGGAAGGAGACAGCGGCTTGTTGCCGCGGAGGGAGGGGAGGGGAAGGAGACAGCGGCTTGTTACCGCGGTGGGGAGGGAGGGGAAGGAGACAGCAGCTTGTTACCGCGGTGGGGAGGGAGGGGAAGGAGACAGCAGCTTGTTACCGCGGAGGGAGGTGAGGGGAGGAAGGGGAAGGAGACAGCGGCTTGTTACCGCGGAGGGGAGGGGAGGTAGGGGAAGGAGACAGTGGCTTGTTACTGCGGAGGGGAGGGAGGGGAAGGAGACAGCGGCTTGTTGTCGCGGGGGGAGGGGAGGGAAGGGAAGGAGACAGTGGCTTGTTGCCGCGGAGCGAGGGGAGGAAGGGGAAGGAGACAGCGGCTTGTTGCCGCGGAGGGAGGGGAGGGGAAGGAGACAGCGGCTTGTTGCCGCGGAGGGGAGACAGGGAGGGGAAGGAGACAGCGGCTTGTTGCCGCGGAGGGGAGGGAGGGGAAGGAGACAGCAGCTTGTTACCGCGGAGGGGAGGGGAGGGAGGGGAAGGAGACAGCGGCTTGTTGCCGTGGAGGGGAGGGAGGGGAAGGAGACAGCGGCTTGTTGCCGCGGAGGGGAGGGAGGGAGGGGAAGGAGGCAGCAGCTTGTTACCGCGGAGGGGAGGGGAGGGAGGGGAAGGAGGCAGCAGCTTGTTACCGCGGACGGAGTTGAGGGGAGGAAGGGGGAGGAGGCAGCGGCTTGTTACCGCGGAGGGTAGGGAGGGGAGGGGAAGGAGACAGCGGCTTGTTACCGCGGAGGGGAGGAGAGGTAGGGGAAGGAGACAGCGGCTTGTTGCCGCGGAGGGATGGGAGGGGAAGGAGACAGCGGCTTGTTGCCGCGGAGGGGAGGGAGGGGTGGGAGACAGCAGCTTGTTACCGCGGAGGGGAGGGGAGGGAGGGGAAGGAGACAGTGGCTTGTTGTCGCGGGGGGAGGGGAGGGAAGGGAAGGAGACAGTGCCTTGTTGCCGCGGGGGGAGGGGAGGGAGGGGAAGGAGACAGCGGCTTGTTACCGCGGAGGGGAGGGAGGGGAAGGAGACAGCAGCTTGTTACCGCGGAGGGGAGGGGAGGGAGGGGAAGGAGACAGCGGCTTGTTGCCGCGGAGGGGAGGGAGGGGAAGGAGACAGTGGCTTGTTACCACGGAGGGGAGGGGAGAGAGGGGAAGGAGACAGCGGCTTGTTACCGTGGAGGGGAGGGGAGGGAGGGGAAGGAGACAGCGGCTTGTTGCCGCGGAGGGAGGGGAGGGGAAGGAGACAGCGGCTTGTTGCCTCGGGGGGAGGGAGGGAGGGGAAGGAGACAGTGGCTTGTTACCGCGGAGGGGAGGGGAGGGAGGGGAAGGAGACAGCGGCTTTTTGCCGCGGAGATAGGGGAGGGGAAGGAGACAGCGGCTTGTTGCCGCGGAGGGAGGGGAGGGGAAGGAGACAGTGGCTTGTTGCCGCGGAGGGGAGGGGAAGGAGGTGAAGGAGACAGTGGCTTGTTGCCGCGGGGGGAGGGGAGGGGAAGGAGACAGTGGCTTGTTGCCGCGGAGGGGAGGGGAAGGAGGTGAAGGAGACAGTGGCTTGTTGCCGCGGAGGGGAGGGGAAGGAGGTGAAGGAGACAGTGGCTTGTTGCCGCGGAGGGAGGGGAGGGGAAGGAGACAGCGGCTTGTTGCCGCGGAGGGAGGGGAGGGGAAGGAGACAGCGGCTTGTTGCCTCGGGCGGAGGGAGGGAGGGGAAGGAGACAGCGGCTTGTTGCCGCGGAGGGAGGGGAGGGGAAGGAGACAGCGGCTTGTTACCGCGGAGGGGAGGGGAGGGAGGGGAAGGAGACAGCGGCTTGTTGCCGCGGAGGGAGGGGAGGGGAAGGAGACAGCGGCTTGTTACCGCGGTGGGGAGGGAGGGGAAGGAGACAGCAGCTTGTTACCACGGTGGGGAGGGAGGGGAAGGAGACAGCAGCTTGTTACCGCGGAGGGAGGTGAGGGGAGGAAGGGGAAGGAGACAGCGGCTTGTTACCGCGGAGGGGAGGGGAGGTAGGGGAAGGAGACAGTGGCTTGTTACTGCGGAGGGGAGGGAGGGGAAGGAGACAGCGGCTTGTTGTCGCGGGGGGAGGGGAGGGAAGGGAAGGAGACAGTGGCTTGTTGCCGCGGAGCGAGGGGAGGAAGGGGAAGGAGACAGCGGCTTGTTGCCGCGGAGGGAGGGGAGGGGAAGGAGACAGCGGCTTGTTGCCGCGGAGGGGAGACAGGGAGGGGAAGGAGACAGCGGCTTGTTGCCGCGGAGGGGAGGGAGGGGAAGGAGACAGCAGCTTGTTACCGCGGAGGGGAGGGGAGGGAGGGGAAGGAGACAGCGGCTTGTTGCCGTGGAGGGGAGGGAGGGGAAGGAGACAGTGGCTTGTTACCGCGGAGGGGAGTGGAGAGAGGGGAAGGAGACAGCGGCTTGTTACCGTGGAGGGGAGGGGAGGGAGGGGAAGGAGACAGCGGCTTGTTACTGCGGAGGGGAGGGAGGGAAAGGAGACAGTGGCTGGTTGCCGCGGAGGGAAGGGAGAGCAAGGAGACAGTGGCTTGTTGCCGCGGAGGGAGGGGAGGGGAAGGAAACAGCGGCTTGTTGCCGCGGAGGGGAGGGTGGGAGGGGAAGGAGACAGCGGCTTGTTACCGCGGAGAGGAGGGAGGTAGGGGAAGGAGACAGTGGCTTGTTACCGCGGAGGGGAGGGAGGGAGGGCAAGAATACAGCGGCTTGTTGCCGCGGAGGGGAGGGAGGGGAAGGAGACAGCGGCTTGTTGCCGCGGAGGGGAGGGAGGGGAAGTAGAAAGTGGCTTGTTACCGCGGAGGGAGGGGAGGGGAGGAAGGGGAAGGAGACAGCGGCTTGTTACCGCGGAGGGGAAGGAGGGGAAGGAGACAGCGGCTTGTTGCCGCGGGGGGAGGGGAGGGAGGGGAAGGAGACAGTGGCTTGTTCCTGCGGAGGGGTGGGAGGGGAAGGAGACAGCGGCTTATTGTCGCGGCGGGAGGGGAGGGAAGGGAAGGAGACAGTGCCTTGTTGCCGCGGGGGGAGGGGAGGGAGGGGAAGGAGGCAGCGGCTTGTTACCGCGGAGGGGAGGGAGGGGAAGGAGACAGTGGCTTGTTACCGCAGAGGGGAGGGAGGGGAATTAGACAGTGGCTTGTTGCCGCGGAGCGAGGGGAGGGAGGGGAAGGAGACAGCGGCTTGTTGCCGCGGAGGGATGGGAGGGGAAGGAGACAGCGGCTTGTTGCCGCGGAGGGGAGGGAGGGGAAGGAGACAGTGGCTTGTTGCCGTGGAGGGAGGGGAGGGGAAGGAGACAGCGGCTTGTTACCGCGGAGGGGAGGGAGGGAGGGGAAGGAGACAGGGGCTTGTTACCGCGGAGGGAAGGGAGGGGGAGGAGACAGCGGCTTGTTACCGCGGAGGGGAGGGAGGGGAAGGAGAAGCGGCTTGTTACCGCGGAGGGGAGGGAGGGGAAGGAGACAGTGGCTTGTTGCCTCGGAGGGGAGGGAGGGGAAGGAGACAGTGGCTTGTTGCCGCGGAGGGGAGGGGAGGGAGGGGAAGGAGACAGCGGCTTGTTACCGCGGAGGGGAGGGAGGGCAAGGATCCAGTGGCTTGTTGCCGCGGAGGGAGGGGAGGGGAAGGAGACAGCGGCTTGTTGCCGCGGAGGGAGGGAAGGGGAAGGAGACAGTGGCTTGTTGCCGCGGAGGGGAGGAGAGGGAGTTGAAGGAGACAGTGGCTTGTTGCCGCGGAGGCGAGGGAGAGCAAGGAGACAGTGGCTTGTTGCCGCGGAATGAGGGGAGGGGAAGGAGACAGCGGCTTGTTGCCGCGGAGGGGAGGGAGGGAGGGGAAGGAGACAGCGGCTTGTTACCGCGGAGGGGAGGGAGGTAGGGGAAGGAGACAGTGGCTTGTTTCCGCGGAGGGGAGGGAGGGAGGGCAAGAATACAGTGGCTTGTTGCTGCGGGGGGAGGGGAGGGAGGGAAAGGAGACAGCGGCTTGTTGCCACGGAGGGGAGGGAGGGCAAGGAGACAGTGGCTTGTTGCCGCGGAGGGAGGGGAGGGAGGGAAAGGAGACAGCGGCTTGTTACTGCGGAGGGGAGGGAGGGAGGGGAAGAATACAGTGGCTTGTTGCCGCGGGGGGAGGGGAGGGAGGGAAAGGAGACAGCGGCTTGTTACTGCGGAGGGGAGGGATGGAGGGGAAGAATACAGTGGCTTGTTGCCGCGGGGGGAGGGGAGGGAGGGAAAGGAGACAGCGGCTTGTTACCGGGGAGGGGTGGGGAGGGAGGGGAAGGAGAAAGTGGCTTGTTCCCGCGGAGGGTAGGGAGGGAGGGGAAGGAGACAGCGGCTTTTTACCGCGGAGGGGAGGGGAGGGAGGGGAAGGAGACAGCGGCTTGTTGCCGTGGAGGGAGGGGAGGGGAAGGAGACAGCGGCTTGTTGCCACGGAGGGGAGGGAGGGGAAGGAGACAGCAGCTTGTTACCGCGGAGGGAGGTGAGGGGAGGAAGGGGAAGTAGCCAGCGGCTTGCTGCCGCGGAGGGGAGGGGAGGGAGGGGAAGGAGACAGCGGCTTGTTGCCGCGGAGGGAGGGGAGGGGAAGGAGACAGCGGCTTGTTGCCGCGGAGGGGAGGGGAGGGAGGTGAAGGAGACAGTGGCTTGTACCCGCGGAGGGGAGGGAGGGAGGGCAAGAATAAAGTGGCTTGTTGCCGCGGGGGGAGGGGAGGGAGGGAAAGGAGACAGCGGCTTGTTGCCGCGGAGGGGAGGGAGGGCAAGGAGACAGTGGCTTGTTGCCGCGGAGGGAGGGGAGGGGAAGGAGACAGCGGCTTGTTGCCACGAAGGGAGGGAGGGAGGGGAAGGAGACAGCGGCTTGTTACCGCGGAGGGGAGGGAGGGAGGGGAAGGAGACAGCGGCTTGTTACCGCGGAGGGAGGGAGGGGAAGAATACAGTGGCTTGTTGCCGCGGGGGGAGGGGAGGGCGGGAAAGGAGACAGCGGCTTGTTACCGCGGAGGGGAGGGGAGGGAGGTGAAGGAGACAGCGGCTTGTTGCCGCGGAGGGATGGGAGGGGAAGGAGACAGCGGCTTGTTGCCGCGGAGGGGAGGGAGGGGTGGGAGACAGCAGCTTGTTACCGCGGAGGGGAGGAGAGGGAGGGGAAGGAGACAGCGGCTTGTTGCCGCGGAGGGGAGGGAGGGAGGGGAAGGAGGCAGCAGCTTGTTACCGCGGAGGGGAGGGGAGGGAGGGGAAGGAGGCAGCAGCTTGTTACCGCGGACGGAGTTGAGGGGAGGAAGGGGGAGGAGGCAGCGGCTTGTTACCGCGGAGGGTAGGGAGGGGAGGGGAAGGAGACAGCGGCTTGTTACCGCGGAGGGGAGGAGAGGTAGGGGAAGGAGACAGCGGCTTGTTGCCGCGGAGGGATGGGAGGGGAAGGAGACAGCGGCTTGTTGCCGCGGAGGGGAGGGAGGGGTGGGAGACAGCAGCTTGTTACCGCGGAGGGGAGGGGAGGGAGGGGAAGGAGACAGTGGCTTGTTGTCGCGGGGGGAGGGGAGGGAAGGGAAGGAGACAGTGCCTTGTTGCCGCGGGGGGAGGGGAGGGAGGGGAAGGAGACAGCGGCTTGTTACCGCGGAGGGGAGGGAGGGGAAGGAGACAGCAGCTTGTTACCGCGGAGGGGAGGGGAGGGAGGGGAAGGAGACAGCGGCTTGTTGCCGCGGAGGGGAGGGAGGGGAAGGAGACAGTGGCTTGTTACCACGGAGGGGAGGGGAGAGAGGGGAAGGAGACAGCGGCTTGTTACCGTGGAGGGGAGGGGAGGGAGGGGAAGGAGACAGCGGCTTGTTGCCGCGGAGGGAGGGGAGGGGAAGGAGACAGCGGCTTGTTGCCTCTGGGGGGAGGGAGGGAGGGGAAGGAGACAGTGGCTTGTTACCGCGGAGGGGAGGGGAGGGAGGGGAAGGAGACAGCGGCTTTTTGCCGCGGAGATAGGGGAGGGGAAGGAGACAGCGGCTTGTTGCCGCGGAGGGAGGGGAGGGGAAGGAGACAGTGGCTTGTTGCCGCGGAGGGGAGGGGAAGGAGGTGAAGGAGACAGTGGCTTGTTGCCGCGGGGGGAGGGGAGGGGAAGGAGACAGTGGCTTGTTGCCGCGGAGGGAAGGGGAAGGAGGTGAAGGAGACAGTGGCTTGTTGCCGCGGAGGGGAGGGGAAGGAGGTGAAGGAGACAGTGGCTTGTTGCCGCGGAGGGAGGGGAGGGGAAGGAGACAGCGGCTTGTTGCCGCGGAGGGAGGGGAGGGGAAGGAGACAGCGGCTTGTTGCCTCGGGCGGAGGGAGGGAGGGGAAGGAGACAGCGGCTTGTTGCCGCGGAGGGAGGGGAGGGGAAGGAGACAGCGGCTTGTTACCGCGGAGGGGAGGGGAGGGAGGGGAAGGAGACAGCGGCTTGTTGCCGCGGAGGGAGGGGAGGGGAAGGAGACAGCGGCTTGTTACCGCGGTGGGGAGGGAGGGGAAGGAGACAGCAGCTTGTTACCGCGGTGGGGAGGGAGGGGAAGGAGACAGCAGCTTGTTACCGCGGAGGGAGGTGAGGGGAGGAAGGGGAAGGAGACAGCGGCTTGTTACCGCGGAGGGGAGGGGAGGTAGGGGAAGGAGACAGTGGCTTGTTACTGCGGAGGGGAGGGAGGGGAAGGAGACAGCGGCTTGTTGTCGCGGGGGAGGGGAGGGAAGGGAAGGAGACAGTGGCTTGTTGCCGCGGAGCGAGGGGAGGAAGGGGAAGGAGACAGCGGCTTGTTGCCGCGGAGGGAGGGGAGGGGAAGGAGACAGCGGCTTGTTGCCGCGGAGGGGAGACAGGGAGGGGAAGGAGACAGCGGCTTGTTGCCGCGGAGGGGAGGGAGGGGAAGGAGACAGCAGCTTGTTACCGCGGAGGGGAGGGGAGGGAGGGGAAGGAGACAGCGGCTTGTTGCCGTGGAGGGGAGGGAGGGGAAGGAGACAGTGGCTTGTTACCGCGGAGGGGAGTGGAGAGAGGGAAGGAGACAGCGGCTTGTTACCGTGGAGGGGAGGGGAGGGAGGGGAAGGAGACAGCGGCTTGTTACTGCGGAGGGGAGGGAGGGAAAGGAGACAGTGGCTGGTTGCCGCGGAGGGAAGGGAGAGCAAGGAGACAGTGGGCTTGTTGCCGCGGAGGGAGGGGAGGGGAAGGAAACAGCGGCTTGTTGCCGCGGAGGGGAGGGTGGGAGGGGAAGGAGACAGCGGCTTGTTACCGCGGAGAGGAGGGAGGTAGGGGAAGGAGACAGTGGCTTGTTACCGCGGAGGGGAGGGAGGGAGGGCAAGAATACAGCGGCTTGTTGCCGCGGAGGGGAGTGAGGGGAAGGAGACAGCGGCTTGTTGCCGCGGGGGGAGGGGAGGGAGGGGAAGGAGACAGTGGCTTGTTCCTGCGGAGGGGTGGGAGGGGAAGGAGACAGCGGCTTATTGTCGCGGCGGGAGGGGAGGGAAGGGAAGGAGACAGTGCCTTGTTGCCGCGGGGGGAGGGGAGGGAGGGGAAGGAGGCAGCGGCTTGTTACCGCGGAGGGGAGGGAGGGGAAGGAGACAGTGGCTTGTTACCGCAGAGGGGAGGGAGGGAATTAGACAGTGGCTTGTTGCCGCGGAGCGAGGGGAGGGAGGGGAAGGAGACAGCGGCTTGTTGCCGCGGAGGGATGGGAGGGGAAGGAGACAGCGGCTTGTTGCCGCGGAGGGGAGGGAGGGGAAGGAGACAGTGGCTTGTTGCCGTGGAGGGAGGGGAGGGGAAGGAGACAGCGGCTTGTTACCGCGGAGGGGAGGGAGGGAGGGGAAGGAGACAGGGGCTTGTTACCGCGGAGGGAAGGGAGGGGGAGGAGACAGCGGCTTGTTACCGCGGAGGGGAGGGAGGGGAAGGAGAAGCGGCTTGTTACCGCGGAGGGGAGGGAGGGGAAGGAGACAGTGGCTTGTTGCCTCGGAGGGGAGGGAGGGGAAGGAGACAGTGGCTTGTTGCCGCGGAGGGGAGGGGAGGGAGGGGAAGGAGACAGCGGCTTGTTACCGCGGAGGGGAGGGTGGGCAAGGAACCAGTGGCT
This sequence comes from Pristiophorus japonicus, assembly GCF_044704955.1. NCBI lineage: Eukaryota > Metazoa > Chordata > Chondrichthyes > Pristiophoridae > Pristiophorus > Pristiophorus japonicus. Next base: position 4,184 of record NW_027251236.1, on the reverse strand, counting down.
TGTTGCCGCGGAGGGAGGGGAGGGGAAGGAGACAGCGGCTTGTTGCCGCGGAGGGAGGGAAGGGGAAGGAGACAGTGGCTTGTTGCCGCGGAGGGGAGGGAGGGAGTTGAAGGAGACAGTGGCTTGTTGCCGCGGAGGCGAGGGAGAGCAAGGAGACAGTGGCTTGTTGCCGCGGAATGAGGGGAGGGGAAGGAGACAGCGGCTTGTTGCCGCGGAGGGAGGGAGGGAGGGGAAGGAGACAGCGGCTTGTTACCGCGGAGGGGAGGGAGGTAGGGGAAGGAGACAGTGGCTTGTTTCCGCGGAGGGGAGGGAGGGAGGGCAAGAATACAGTGGCTTGTTGCTGCGGGGGGAGGGGAGGGAGGGAAAGGAGACAGCGGTTTGTTGCCACGGAGGGGAGGGAGGGCAAGGAGACAGTGGCTTGTTGCCGCGGAGGGAGGGGAGGGAGGGAAAGGAGACAGCGGCTTGTTACTGCGGAGGGGAGGGAGGGAGGGGAAGAATACAGTGGCTTGTTGCCGCGGGGGGAGGGGAGGGAGGGAAAGGAGACAGCGGCTTGTTACTGCGGAGGGGAGGGAGGGAGGGGAAGAATACAGTGGCTTGTTGCCGCGGGGGGAGGGGAGGGAGGGAAAGGAGACAGCGGCTTGTTACCGGGGAGGGGTGGGGAGGGAGGGGAAGGAGAAAGTGGCTTGTTCCCGCGGAGGGTAGGGAGGGAGGGGAAGGAGACAGCGGCTTTTTACCGCGGGAGGGGAGGGGAGGGAGGGGAAGGAGACAGCGGCTTGTTGCCGTGGAGGGAGGGGGAGGGGAAGAGACAGCGGCTTGTTGCCGCGGAGGGGAGGGAGGGGAAGGAGACAGCAGCTTGTTACCGCGGAGGGAGGTGAGGGGAGGAAGGGGAAGTAGCCAGCGGCTTGTTGCCGCGGAGGGGAGGGGAGGGAGGGAAGGAGACAGCGGCTTGTTGCCGCGGAGGGAGGGGAGGGGAAGGAGACAGCGGCTTGTTGCCGCGGAGGGGAGGGGAGGGAGGTGAAGGAGACAGTGGCTTTTTGCCGCGGATGAGGGGAGGGGAAGGAGAGAGCGCTTGTTACCACGGAGGGAGGGCAATGGAAGGAGACAGTGGCTTGTTGCCGCGGAGGGGAGGGGAGGGAGGTGAAGGAGACAGTGGCTTTTTGCCGCGGATGGAGGGGAGGGGAAGGAGAGAGCGTCTTGTTACCGCGGAGGGGAGGGAGTGGAAGGAGACAGTGGCTTGTTGCCGGGGAGGGGAGGGGTGGGAAGGAGACAGCGGCTTGTTGCCGCGGAGGGAGGGGATTGGAAGGAGACAGTGGCTTGTTGCCGCGGAGGGGAGGGGAGGGAGGTGAAGGAGACCAGTGGCTGGTTGCCGCGGAGGGAGGGGAGGGAAAGGAGACAGTGGCTTGTTACCGTGGAGGGGAGGGAGGGGAAGGGAGACAGTGGCTTGTTGCCGGAGTGGAAGGGGAGAGCAGCCTTGTTACCGCGGGGGGAGGGAGAGAGGGGAAGGAGACAGGGGCTTGTTACCGCGGTGGGGGGGGGGGGGGAGGAGACAGCGGCTTGTTTACCGCGGAGGGGAGGGAGGGAAGGAGACAGCGGCTTGTTACCGCGGAGGGGAGGGAGGGGGGAGGAGACAGTGGCTTGTTGCCGCGGAGGGGAGGGTGGGGGAAGAGACAGTGGTCTTGTTGCCGCGGAGGGGAGGGAAGGGAAGGAGACAGTTGCTTGTTACCGCGAGGTGGAGGGAGGGAAGAGACAGTGGCTTGTTGCCGCGGAGTGGAGGGACGGGAAGGAGACAGTGGCTTGTTGCCGCGGGGGGGAGGGAGGGGGAAGGAGACAGTGGCTGTTGCCCGGGAGGAGGGAGGTGAAGGAGACAGTGGCTTGTTGCCGCGGAGGGAGGGGAAGGGAAGGAGACAGTGGCTTGTTACCGTGGAGGGGAGGGAGGGGCAAGGAGACAGTGGCTTGTTGCCGTGGAGGGAGGGGAGGGGAAGGAGACAGCGGCTTGTTGCCGCGGGAGGGAGGGGAGGGGGAAGGAGACAGGGGCTTGTTCCGCGGAGGGGAGGGGAGGGAGGAAGGAGACAGTGGCTTGTTGCCGCGGAGGGGTGGGAGTGGAAGGAGACAGTGGCTTGTTGCCGTGGAGGGGAGGGGAGGGGAAGGAGACAGTGGCTTGTTACCGCGGAGGGGAGGAGGGAGGGAAGGAGACAGGGGCTTCTTTACCGCGGAGGGAAGGGAGGGGGAGGAGACATCGGCTTGTTACCGCGGAGGGGAGGGAGGGGAAGGAGAAGCGGCTTGTTACCGCGGAGGGGTGGGAGTGGAGGAGACAGTGGCTTGTTGCCGCGGAGGGGAAGGAGGGAATGAGACAGTGGCTTGTTGCCGCGGAGGGGAGGGAGGGGAAGGAGACAAGTGGATTGTTGCCGCGGAGTGGAGGGGAGGGAGGGGAAGGAGACAGCGGCTTGTTACCGCGGAGGGAGGGAGGGCAAGGAGACAGTGGCTTGTTGCCGCGGAGGGAGGGGAGGGGAAGGAGACAGCGGCTTGTTGCCGCGGAGGGAGGGGAGGGGAAGGAGTCAGTGGCTTGTTGCCGCGGAGGGGAGGGGAGGGAGGTGAAGGGAGACAGTGCTTGTTGCCGCGGAGGGGAGGGAGAGCAAGGAGACAGTGGCTTGTTGCCGCGGAGGGAGGGGAGGGGTGGGAGACAGCAGCTTGTTACCGCGGAGGGGAGGGGAGGGAGGGGAAGGAGACAGTGGCTTGTTGTCGCGGGGGGAGGGGAGGGAAGGGAAGGAGACAGTGCCTTGTTGCCGCGGGGGGAGGGGAGGGAGGGGAAGGAGACAGCGGCTTGTTACCGCGGAGGGGAGGGGAGGGGAAGGAGACAGCAGCTTGTTACCGCGGAGGGGAGGGAGGGAGGGGAAGGAGACAGCGGCTTGTTGCCGCGGAGGGGAGGGAGGGGAAGGAGACAGTGGCTTGTTACCACGGAGGGGAGGGGAGAGAGGGGAAGGAGACAGCGGCTTGTTACCGTGGAGGGAGGGGAGGGAGGGGAAGGAGACAGCGGCTTGTTGCCGCGGAGGGAGGGGAGGGGGAAGGAGACAGCGGCCTTGTTGCCTCGGGGGGAGGGAGGGAGGGGAAGGAGACAGTGGCTTGTTACCGCGGAGGGGAGGGGAGGGAGGGGAAGGAGACAGCGGCTTTTTGCCGCGGAGATAGGGAGGGAAGGAGACAGCGGCTTGTTGCCGCGGAGGGAGGGGAGGGGAAGGAGACAGTGGCTTGTTGCCGCGGAGGGGAGGGGAGGAGGTGAAGGAGACAGTGGCTTGTTGCCGCGGGGGGAGGGGAGGGGAAGGAGACAGTGGCTTGTTGCCGCGGAGGGAAGGGGAAGGAGGTGAAAGGAGACAGTGGCTTGTTGCCGCGGAGGGGAGGGGAAGGAGGTGAAGAGACAGTGGCTTGTTGCCGCGGAGGGGAGGGGAGGGGAAGGAGACAGCGGCTTGTTGCCGCGGAGGGAGGGGAGGGGAAGGAGACAGCGGCTTGTTGCCTCGGGCGGAGGGAGGGAGGGGAAGGAGACAGCGGCTTGTTGCCGCGGAGGGAGGGGAGGGAAGGAGACAGCGGCTTGTTACCGCGGAGGGGAGGGGAGGGAGGGGAAGGAGACAGCGGCTTGTTGCCGCGGAGGGAGGGGAGGGGAAGGAGACAGCGGCTTGTTACCGCGGTGGGAGGGAGGGGAAGGAGACAGCAGCTTGTTACCGCGGTGGGGAGGGAGGGGAAGGAGACAGCAGCTTGTTACCGCGGAGGGAGGTGAGGGAGGAAGGGGAAGGAGACAGCGGCTTGTTACCGCGGAGGGGAGGGGAGGTAGGGGAAGGAGACAGTGGCTTGTTACTGCGGAGGGGAGGGAGGGGAAGGAGACAGCGGCTTGTTGTCGCGGGGGGAGGGGAGGGGAAGGGAAGGAGACAGTGGCTTGTTGCCGCGGAGAGAGGGGAGGAAGGGGAAGGAGACAGCGGCTTGTTGCCGCGGAGGGAGGGGAGGGGAAGGAGACAGCGGCTTGTTGCCGCGGAGGGGAGACAGGGAGGGGAAGGAGACAGCGGCTTGTTGCCGCGGAGGGGAGGGAGGGGAAGGAGACAGCAGCTTGTTACCGCGGGGGAGGGGAGGGGAGGGGAAGGAGACAGCGGCTTGTTGCCGCGGAGGGGAGGGAGGGGAAGGAGACAGTGGCTTGTTACCGC